>NW_026562517.1:0-252500 GCF_027474105.1 Poeciliopsis prolifica
AACTTTCATGAATTGCAGAAAATTTCACAGTGGTGCATTTTGACTTATTTCACTGAGAAAGCTTTTTCGTCTTAGTCTTATTTTTGACTTCTTTCACTGAGATCAACACTGGAATTGTTCAAAACACTAAAATCTACTGCTTCTCAGTACTTTCTAAGCTGTTTCAAAGATATGGAGCTGAAACTTTCATGAATTTTGCAGAAAATTACACAGTGGTGCATTTTGACTTATTTCACTGAGAGAAAGCTTTTTTCGTCTTAGTCTTATTTTTGACTTCTTTCACTGAGATCACACTGGAATTGTTCAAAACACTAAATCTACTGCTTCTCAGTACTTTCTAAGCTGTTTCAAAGATTATGGAGCTGAACTTTCATGAATTTGCAGAAAATTACACAGTGGTGCATTTTTGACTTATTTCACTGAGAGAAAGCTTTTTTGTCTTAGTCTTATTTTTGACTTCTTTCACTGAGATCAACACAGGAATTGTTCAAAACACTAAAATATATGCTTCTCAGTACTTCAAGCTGTTTCAAAGATTATGAAGCTGAACTTTCATGAATTTGCAGAAAATTACACAGTGGTGCATTTTTGACTTATTTCACTGAGAGAAAGCTTTCGTCTAGTCTTATTTTTGACTTCTTTCACTGATCAACACTGGAATTGTTCAAAACACTAAAATATACTGCTTCAGTACTTCTAAGCTGTTTCAAAGATTATGAAGCTGAACTTTCATGAATTTGCAGAAAATTACACAGTGGTGCATTTTTGACTTATTTCACTGAGAGAAAGCTTTTTTCGTCTTAGTCTTACTTTTTGACTTCTTTCACTGAGATCAACACTGGAATTGTTCAAAACACTAAAATATACTGCTTCTCAGTACTTCTAGCTGTTTCAAAGATTATGAAGCTGAACTTTCATGAATTTCAGAAAAATACACAGTGGTGCATTTTTGACTTATTTCACTGAGAGAAAGCTTTTTTCGTCTTAGTCTTATTTTTGACTTCTTTCACTGAGATCAACACTGGAAATGTTCAAAACACTAAATATACTGCTTCTCAGTACTTCTAAGCTGTTTCAAAGATTATGAAGCTGAACTTTCATGAATTTGCAGAAAATTACACAATGGTGCATTTTTGACTTATTTCACTGAGAGAAAGCTTTTTTCGTCTTAGTCTTACTTTTTGACTTCTTTCACTGAGATCAACACTGGAATTGTTCAAAACACTAAAATATACTGCTTCTCAGTACTTCTAAGCTGTTTCAAATATTATGAAGCTGAACTTTCATGAATTGCAGAAAATTTCACAGTGGTGCATTTTTGACTTATTTCACTGAGAGAAAGCTTTTTCGTCTTAGTCTTACTTTTGACTTCTTTCACTGAGATCAACACTGGAATGTTCAAAACACTAAAATATACTGCTTCTCAGTACTTCTAAGCTGTTTCAAAGATTATGAAGCTGAACTTTCATGAATTTGCAGAAAATTCACAGTGGTGCATTTTTGACTTATTTCATGAGAGAAGCTTTTTTTGTCTTAGTCTTACTTTTTGACATTTTTCACTGAAATCAACACTGGAAATGTTCAAAACACTAAAATATACTGCTTCTCAGTACTTCTAAGCTGTTTCAAAGATTATGAAGCTGAACTTTCATGAATTTGCAGAAAATTACACAGTGGTGCATTTTTGACTTATTTCACTGAGAGAAAGCTTTTTTCGTCTTAGTCTTACTTTTGACTTCTTTCACTGAGATCAACACTGGAATTGTTCAAAACACTAAAATATACTGCTTCTCAGTACTTCTAAGCTGTTTCAAAGATTATGAAGCTGAACTTTCATGAATTTGCAGAAAATGTCACAGTGGTGCATTTTTGACTTATTTCATTGAGAGAAAGCTTTTTTTGTCTTAGTCTTACTTTTTGACATTTTTCACTGAAATCAACACTGGAAATGTTCAAAACACTAAAATATACTGCTTCTCAGTACTTCTAAGCTGTTTCAAAGATTATGAAGCTGAACTTTCATGAATTTGCAGAAAATTTCACAGTGGTGCATTTTTGACTTATTTCACTGAGAGAAAGCTTTTTTCGTCTTAGTCTTATTTTTGACTTCTTTCACTGAGATCAACACTGGAATTGTTCAAAACACTAAAATATACTGCTTCTCAGTACTTCTAAGCTGTTTCAAAGATTATGAAGCTGAACTTTCATGAATTTGCAGAAAATTACACAGTGGTGCATTTTTGACTTATTTCACTGAGAGAAAGCTTTTTTCGTCTTAGTCTTACTTTATGACTTCTTTCACTGAGATCAACACTGGAATTGTTCAAAACACTAAAATATACTGCTCTCAGTACTTCTAAGCTGTTTCAAAGATTATGAAGCTGAACTTTCATGAATTTGCAGAAAATTTCACAGTGGTGCATTTTTGACTTATTTCACTGAGAGAAAGCTTTTTCGTCTTAGTCTTACTTTTTGACTTTTTTCACTGAGATCAACAATGGAATTGTTCAAAACACTAAAATATACTGCTTCTCAGTACTTCTAAGCTGTTTCAAAGATTATGAAGCTGAACTTTCATGAATTTGCAAAATTACACAGTGGTGCATTTTTGACTTATTTCACTGAGAGAAAGCTTTTTTCGTCTTAGTCTTACTTTTTGACTTTTTCACTGAGATCAACAATGGAATTGTTCAAAACACTAAAATATACTGCTTCTCAGTACTTCTAAGCTGTTTCAAAGATTATGAAGCTGAACTTTCATGAATTTGCAGAAAATTACACAGTGGTGCATTTTTGACTTATTTCACTGAGAGAAAGCTTTTTCGTCTTAGTCTTACTTTTTGACTTCTTTCACTGAGATCAACACTGGAATTGTTCAAAACACTAAAATATACTGCTTCTCAGTACTTCTAAGCTGTTTCAAAGATTATGAAGCTGAACTTTCATGAATTTGCAGAAAATTTCACAGTGGTGCATTTTTGACTTATTTCACTGAGAGAAAGCTTTTTTCGTCTTAGTCTTATTTTTGACTTCTTTCACTGAGATCAACACTGGAATTGTTCAAAACACTAAAATATACTGCTTCTCAGTACTTCTAAGCTGTTTCAAAGATTATGAAGCTGAACTTTCATGAATTTGCAGAAAATTTCACAGTGGTGCATTTTTGACTTATTTCATTGAGAGAAAGCTTTTTTTGTCTTAGTCTTACTTTTTGACATTTTTCACTGAATCAACACTGGAAATGTTCAAAACACTAAAATATACTGCTTCTCAGTACTTCTAAGCTGTTTCAAAGATTATGAAGCTGAACTTTCATGAATTTGCATAAAATTTCACAGTGGTGCATTTTTGACTTATTTCACTGAGAGAAAGCTTTTTTCGTCTTAGTCTTATTTTTGACTTCTTTCACTGAGATCAACACTGGAAATGTTCAAAACACTAAAATATACTGCTTCTCAGTACTTCTAAGCTGTTTCAAAGATTATGAAGCTGAACTTTCATGAATTTTCAGAAAATTACACAGTGGTGCATTTTTGACTTATTTCACTGAGAGAAAGCTTTTTTCGTCTTAGTCTTACTTTTTGACTTCTTTCACTGAGATCAACACTGGAAATGTTCAAAACACTAAAATATACTGCTTCTCAGTACTTCTAAGCTGTTTCAAAGATTATGAAGCTGAACTTTCATGAATTTTCAGAAAATTACACAGTGGTGCATTTTTGACTTATTTCACTGAGAGAAAGCTTTTTTCGTCTTAGTCTTACTTTATGACTTCTTTCACTGAGATCAACACTGGAATTGTTCAAAACACTAAAATATACTGCTTCTCAGTACTTCTAAGCTGTTTCAAAGATTATGAAGCTGAACTTTCATGAATTTGCAGAAAATTTCACAGTGGTGCATTTTTGACTTATTTCACTGAGAGAAAGGTTTTTTCCTCTTAGTCTTATTTTTGACTTCTTTCACTGAGATCAACACTGGAATTGTTCAAAACACTAAAATATACTGCTTCTCAGTACTTCTAAGCTGTTTCAAATATTATGAAGCTGAACTTTCATGAATTTGCAGAAAATTACACAGTGGTGCATTTTTGACTTATTTCACTGAGAGAAAGCTTTTTTCGTCTTAGTCTTATTTTTGACTTCTTTCACTGAGATCAACACTGGAATTGTTCAAAACACTAAAATATACTGCTTCTCAGTACTTCTAAGCTGTTTCAAAGATTATGAAGCTGAACTTTCATGAATTTTCAGAAAATTACACAGTGGTGCATTTTTGACTTATTTCACTGAGAGAAAGCTTTTTTCGTCTTAGTCTTATTTTTGACTTCTTTCACTGAGATCAACACTGGAATTGTTCAAAACACTAAAATATACTGCTTCTCAGTACTTCTAAGCTGTTTCAAAGATTATGAAGCTGAACTTTCATGAATTTGCAGAAAATTTCACAGTGGTGCATTTTTGACTTATTTCACTGAGAGAAAGCTTTTTTCGTCTTAGTCTTATTTTTGACTTCTTTCACTGAGATCAACACTGGAATTGTTCAAAACACTAAAATATACTGCTTCTCAGTACTTCTAAGCTGTTTCAAAGATTATGAAGCTGAACTTTCATGAATTTTCAGAAAATTACACAGTGGTGCATTTTTGACTTATTTCACTGAGAGAAAGCTTTTTCGTCTTAGTCTTACTTTATGACTTCTTTCACTGAGATCAACACTGGAATTGTTCAAAACACTAAAATATACTGCTTCTCAGTACTTCTAAGCTGTTTCAAAGATTATGAAGCTGAACTTTCATGAATTTGCAGAAAATTTCACAGTGGTGCATTTTTGACTTATTTCACTGAGAGAAAGCTTTTTTCGTCTTAGTCTTACTTTTTGACTTTTTTCACTGAGATCAACACTGGAATTGTTCAAAACACTAAAATATACTGCTTCTCAGTACTTCTAAGCTGTTTCAAAGATTATGAAGCTGAACTTTCATGAATTTGCAGAAAATTACACAGTGGTGCATTTTTGACTTATTTCACTGAGAGAAAGCTTTTTTCGTCTTAGTCTTATTTTTGACCTCTTTCACTGAGATCAACACTGGAATTGTTCAAAACACTAAAATATACTGCTTCTCAGTACTTCTAAGCTGTTTCAAAGATTATGAAGCTGAACTTTCATGAATTTGCAGAAAATTACACAGTGGTGCATTTTTGACTTATTTCACTGAGAGAAAGCTTTTTTCGTCTTAGTCTTATTTTTGACCTCTTTCACTGAGATCAACACTGGAATTGTTCAAAACACTAAAATATACTGCTTCTCAGTACTTCTAAGCTGTTTCAAAGATTATGAAGCTGAACTTTCATGAATTTGCAGAAAATTACACAGTGGTGCATTTTTGACTTATTTCACTGAGAGAAAGCTTTTTTCGTCTTAGTCTTATTTTTGACTTCTTTCACTGAGATCAACACTGGAATTGTTCAAAACACTAAAATATACTGCTTCTCAGTACTTCTAAGCTGTTTCAAAGATTATGAAGCTGAACTTTCATAAATTTGCAGAAAATTACACAGTGGTGCATTTTTGACTTATTTCACTGAGAGAAAGCTTTTTTCGTCTTAGTCTTACTTTTTGACTTCTTTCACTGAGATCAACACTGGAATTGTTCAAATCACTAAAATATACTGCTTCTCAGTACTTCTAAGCTGTTTCAAAGATTATGAAGCTGAACTTTCATGAATTTGCAGAAAATTACACAGTGGTGCATTTTTGACTTATTTCACTGAGAGAAAGCTTTTTTCGTCTTAGTCTTACTTTTTGACTTCTTTCACTGAGATCAACACTGGAATTGTTCAAAACACTAAAATATACTGCTTCTCAGTACTTCTAAGCTGTTTCAAAGATTATGAAGCTGAACTTTCATGAATTTGCAGAAAATTACACAGTGGTGCATTTTTGACTTATTTCACTGAGAGAAAGCTTTTTTCGTCTTAGTCTTATTTTTGACTTTTTTCACTGAGATCAACACTGGAAATGTTCAAAACACTAAAATATACTGCTTCTCAGTACTTCTAAGCTGTTTCAAAGATTATGAAGCTGAACTTTCATAAATTTGCAGAAAATTACACAGTGGTGCATTTTTGACTTATTTCACTGAGAGAAAGCTTTTTTCGTCTTAGTCTTACTTTTTGACTTCTTTCACTGAGATCAACACTGGAATTGTTCAAATCACTAAAATATACTGCTTCTCAGTACTTCTAAGCTGTTTCAAAGATTATGAAGCTGAACTTTCATGAATTTGCAGAAAATTACACAGTGGTGCATTTTTGACTTATTTCACTGAGAGAAAGCTTTTTTCGTCTTAGTCTTACTTTTTGACTTTTTTCACTGAGATCAACACTGGAATTGTTCAAAACACTAAATATACTGCTTCTCAGTACTTCTAAGCTGTTTTAAAGATTATGAAGCTGAACTTTCATGAATTTGCAGAAAATTTCACAGTGGTGCATTTTTGACTTATTTCACTGAGAGAAAGCTTTTTTCGTCTTAGTCTTATTTTTGACTTCTTTCACTGAGATCAACACTGGAATTGTTCAAAACACTAAAATATACTGCTTCTCAGTACTTCTAAGCTGTTTCAAAGATTATGAAGCTGAACTTTCATGAATTTGCAGAAAATTACACAGTGGTGCATTTTTGACTTATTTCACTGAGAGAAAGATTTTTTCGTCTTAGTCTTATTTTTGACTTCTTTCACTGAGATCAACACTGGAATTGTTCAAAACACTAAAATATACTGCTTCTCAGTACTTCTAAGCTGTTTCAAAGATTATGAAGCTGAACTTTCATGAATTTTCAGAAAATTACACAGTGGTGCATTTTTGACTTATTTCACTGAGAGAAAGCTTTTTTCGTCTTAGTCTTATTTTTGACCTCTTTCACTGAGATCAACACTGGAATTGTTCAAAACACTAAAATATACTGCTTCTCAGTACTTCTAAGCTGTTTCAAAGATTATGAAGCTGAACTTTCATGAATTTGCAGAAAATTACACAGTGGTGCATTTTTGACTTATTTCACTGAGAGAAAGCTTTTTTCGTCTTAGTCTTATTTTTGACTTCTTTCACTGAGATCAACACTGGAATTGTTCAAAACACTAAAATATACTGCTTCTCAGTACTTCTAAGCTGTTTCAAAGATTATGAAGCTGAACTTTCATAAATTTGCAGAAAATTACACAGTGGTGCATTTTTGACTTATTTCACTGAGAGAAAGCTTTTTTCGTCTTAGTCTTACTTTTTGACTTCTTTCACTGAGATCAACACTGGAATTGTTCAAATCACTAAAATATACTGCTTCTCAGTACTTCTAAGCTGTTTCAAAGATTATGAAGCTGAACTTTCATGAATTTGCAGAAAATTACACAGTGGTGCATTTTTGACTTATTTCACTGAGAGAAAGCTTTTTTCGTCTTAGTCTTACTTTTTGACTTCTTTCACTGAGATCAACACTGGAATTGTTCAAAACACTAAAATATACTGCTTCTCAGTACTTCTAAGCTGTTTCAAAGATTATGAAGCTGAACTTTCATGAATTTGCAGAAAATTACACAGTGGTGCATTTTTGACTTATTTCACTGAGAGAAAGCTTTTTTCGTCTTAGTCTTATTTTTGACTTTTTTCACTGAGATCAACACTGGAAATGTTCAAAACACTAAAATATACTGCTTCTCAGTACTTCTAAGCTGTTTCAAAGATTATGAAGCTGAACTTTCATAAATTTGCAGAAAATTACACAGTGGTGCATTTTTGACTTATTTCACTGAGAGAAAGCTTTTTTCGTCTTAGTCTTACTTTTTGACTTCTTTCACTGAGATCAACACTGGAATTGTTCAAATCACTAAAATATACTGCTTCTCAGTACTTCTAAGCTGTTTCAAAGATTATGAAGCTGAACTTTCATGAATTTGCAGAAAATTACACAGTGGTGCATTTTTGACTTATTTCACTGAGAGAAAGCTTTTTTCGTCTTAGTCTTACTTTTTGACTTTTTTCACTGAGATCAACACTGGAATTGTTCAAAACACTAAAATATACTGCTTCTCAGTACTTCTAAGCTGTTTTAAAGATTATGAAGCTGAACTTTCATGAATTTGCAGAAAATTTCACAGTGGTGCATTTTTGACTTATTTCACTGAGAGAAAGCTTTTTTCGTCTTAGTCTTATTTTTGACTTCTTTCACTGAGATCAACACTGGAATTGTTCAAAACACTAAAATATACTGCTTCTCAGTACTTCTAAGCTGTTTCAAAGATTATGAAGCTGAACTTTCATGAATTTGCAGAAAATTACACAGTGGTGCATTTTTGACTTATTTCACTGAGAGAAAGATTTTTTCGTCTTAGTCTTATTTTTGACTTCTTTCACTGAGATCAACACTGGAATTGTTCAAAACACTAAAATATACTGCTTCTCAGTACTTCTAAGCTGTTTCAAAGATTATGAAGCTGAACTTTCATGAATTTTCAGAAAATTACACAGTGGTGCATTTTTGACTTATTTCACTGAGAGAAAGCTTTTTTCGTCTTAGTCTTACTTTTTGACTTCTTTCACTGAGATCAACAATGGAAATGTTCAAAACACTAAAATATACTGCTTCTCAGTACTTCTAAGCTGTTTCAAAGATTATGAAGCTGAACTTTCATGAATTTGCAGAAAATTACACAGTGGTGCATTTTTGACTTATTTCACTGAGAGAAAGCTTTTTTCGTCTTAGTCTTATTTTTGACTTCTTTCACTGAGATCAACACTGGAATTGTTCAAAACACTAAAATATACTGCTTCTCAGTACTTCTAAGCTGTTTCAAAGATTATGAAGCTGAACTTTCATGAATTTGCAGAAAATTTCACAGTGGTGCATTTTGACTTATTTCACTGAGAGAAAGATTTTTTCGTCTTAGTCTTATTTTTGACTTCTTTCACTGAGATCAACACTGGAATTGTTCAAAACACTAAAATATACTGCTTCTCAGTACTTCTAAGCTGTTTCAAAGATTATGAAGCTGAACTTTCATGTATTTGCAGAAAATTACACAGTGGTGCATTTTTGACTTATTTCACTGAGAGAAAGCTTTTTTTCTTAGTCTTACTTTTTGACTTCTTTCACTGAGATCAACAATGGAAATGTTCAAAACACTAAAATATACTGCTTCTCAGTACTTCTAAGCTGTTTCAAAGATTATGAAGCTGAACTTTCATGAATTTGCAGAAAATTACACAGTGGTGCATTTTTGACTTATTTCACTGAGAGAAAGCTTTTTTCGTCTTAGTCTTATTTTTGACTTCTTTCACTGAGATCAACACTGGAAATGTTCAAAACACTAAAATATACTGCTTCTCAGTACTTCTAAGCTGTTTCAAAGATTATGAAGCTGAACTTTCATGAATTTGCAGAAAATTACACAGTGGTGCATTTTTGACTTATTTCACTGAGAGAAAGCTTTTTTCGTCTTAGTCTTACTTTTTGACTTCTTTCACTGAGATCAACACTGGAATTGTTCAAAACACTAAAATATACTGCTTCTCAGTACTTCTAAGCTGTTTCAAAGATTATGAAGCTGAACTTTCATGAATTTGCAGAAAATTTCACAGTGGTGCATTTTTGACTTATTTCAATGAGAGAAAGCTTTTTTCGTCTTAGTCTTATTTTTGACTTCTTTCACTGAGATCAACACTGGAATTGTTCAAAACACTAAAATATACTGCTTCTCAGTACTTCTAAGCTGTTTCAAAGATTATGAAACTGAACTTTCATGTATTTGCAGAAAATTACACAGTGGTGCATTTTTGACTTATTTCACTGAGAGAAAGCTTTTTTCGTCTTAGACTTATTTTTGACTTCTTTCACTGAGATCAACACTGGAATTTTTCAAAACACTAAAATATACTGCTTCTCAGTACTTCTAAGCTGTTTCAAAGATTATGAAGCTGAACTTTCATGAATTTGCAGAAAATTACACAGTGGTGCATTTTTGACTTATTTCACTGAGAGAAAGCTTTTTTCGTCTTAGTCTTATTTTTGACCTCTTTCACTGAGATCAACACTGGAATTGTTCAAAACACTAAAATATACTGCTTCTCAGTACTTCTAAGCTGTTTCAAAGATTATGAAGCTGAACTTTCATGAATTTGCAGAAAATTACACAGTGGTGCATTTTTGACTTATTTCACTGAGAGAAAGCTTTTTTCGTCTTAGTCTTATTTTTGACCTCTTTCACTGAGATCAACACTGGAATTGTTCAAAACACTAAAATATACTGCTTCTCAGTACTTCTAAGCTGTTTCAAAGATTATGAAGCTGAACTTTCATGAATTTGCAGAAAATTACACAGTGGTGCATTTTTGACTTATTTCACTGAGAGAAAGCTTTTTTCGTCTTAGTCTTATTTTTGACTTTTTTCACTGAGATCAACACTGGAAATGTTCAAAACACTAAATATACTGCTTCTCAGTACTTCTAAGCTGTTTCAAAGATTATGAAGCTGAACTTTCATAAATTTGCAGAAAATTACACAGTGGTGCATTTTTGACTTATTTCACTGAGAGAAAGCTTTTTTCGTCTTAGTCTTACTTTTTGACTTCTTTCACTGAGATCAACACTGGAATTGTTCAAAACACTAAAATATACTGCTTCTCAGTACTTCTAAGCTGTTTCAAAGATTATGAAGCTGAACTTTCATGAATTTGCAGAAAATTACACAGTGGTGCATTTTTGACTTATTTCACTGAGAGAAAGCTTTTTTCGTCTTAGTCTTATTTTGACTTTTTCACTGAGATCAACACTGGAAATGTTCAAAACACTAAAATATACTGCTTCTCAGTACTTCTAAGCTGTTTCAAAGATTATGAAGCTGAACTTTCATAAATTTGCAGAAAATTACACAGTGGTGCATTTTTGACTTATTTCACTGAGAGAAAGCTTTTTTCGTCTTAGTCTTACTTTTTGACTTCTTTCACTGAGATCAACACTGGAATTGTTCAAAACACTAAAATATACTGCTTCTCAGTACTTCTAAGCTGTTTCAAAGATTATGAAACTGAACTTTCATGTATTTGCAGAAAATTACACAGTGGTGCATTTTTGACTTATTTCACTGAGAGAAAGCTTTTTTCGTCTTAGTCTTATTTTTGACTTCTTTCACTGAGATCAACACTGGAATTTTTCAAAACACTCAAATATACTGCTTCTCAGTACTTCTAAGCTGTTTCAAAGATTATGAAGCTGAACTTTCATGAATTTGCAGAAAATTACACAGTGGTGCATTTTTGACTTATTTCACTGAGAGAAAGCTTTTTTCGTCTTAGTCTTACTTTTTGACTTTTTTCACTGAGATCAACACTGGAATTGTTCAAAACACTAAAATATACTGCTTCTCAGTACTTCTAAGCTGTTTCAAAGATTATGAAGCTGAACTTTCATGAATTTGCAGAAAATTACACAGTGGTGCATTTTTGACTTATTTCACTGAGAGAAAGCTTTTTTCGTCTTAGTCTTATTTTTGACTTCTTTCACTGAGATCAACACTGGAATTTTTCAAAACACTCAAATATACTGCTTCTCAGTACTTCTAAGCTGTTTCAAAGATTATGAAGCTGAACTTTCATGAATTTTCAGAAAATTTCACAGTGGTGCATTTTTGACTTATTTCACTGAGAGAAAGCTTTTTTCGTCTTAGTCTTATTTTTGACTTCTTTCACTGAGATCAACACTGGAATTGTTCAAAACACTAAAATATACTGCTTCTCAGTACTTCTAAGCTGTTTCAAAGATTATGAAGCTGAACTTTCATGAATTTGCAGAAAATTTCACAGTGGTGCATTTTTGACTTATTTCACTGAGAGAAAGCTTTTTTCGTCTTAGTCTTATTTTTGACTTCATTCACTGAGATCAACACTGGAATTGTTCAAAACACTAAAATATACTGCTTCTCAGTACTTCTAAGCTCTTTCAAAGATTATGAAGCTGAACTTTCATGAATTTTCAGAAAATTTCACAGTGGTGCATTTTTGACTTATTTCACTGAGAGAAAGCTTTTTTCGTCTTAGTCTTATTTTTGACCTCTTTCACTGAGATCAACACTGGAATTGTTCAAAACACTAAAATATACTGCTTCTCAGTACTTCTAAGCTGTTTCAAAGATTATGAAGCTGAACTTTCATGAATTTGCAGAAAATTACACAGTGGTGCATTTTTGACTTATTTCACTGAGAGAAAGCTTTTTTCGTCTTAGTCTTATTTTTGACTTCTTTCACTGAGATCAACACTGGAATTGTTCAAAACACTAAAATATACTGCTTCTCAGTACTTCTAAGCTCTTTCAAAGATTATGAAGCTGAACTTTCATGAATTTTCAGAAAATTACACAGTGGTGCATTTTTGACTTATTTCACTGAGAGAAAGCTTTTTTCGTCTTAGTCTTACTTTTTGACTTCTTTCACTGAGATCAACACTGGAATTGTTCAAAACACTAAAATATACTGCTTCTCAGTACTTCTAAGCTGTTTCAAAGATTATGAAGCTGAACTTTCATGAATTTTCAGAAAATTTCACAGTGGTGCATTTTTGACTTATTTCACTGAGAGAAAGCTTTTTTCGTCTTAGTCTTATTTTTGACTTCTTTCACTGAGATCAACACTGGAATTGTTCAAAACACTCAAATATACTGCTTCTCAGTACTTCTAAGCTGTTTCAAAGATTATGAAGCTGAACTTTCATGAATTTTCAGAAAATTTCACAGTGGTGCATTTTTGACTTATTTCACTGAGAGAAAGCTTTTTTCGTCTTAGTCTTATTTTTGACTTCTTTCACTCAGATCAACACTGGAATTGTTCAAAACACTAAAATATACTGCTTCTCAGTACTTCTAAGGTGTTTCAAAGATTATGAAGCTGAACTTTCATGAATTTGCAGAAAATTACACAGTGGTGCATTTTTGACTTATTTCACTGAGAGAAAGCTTTTTTCGTCTTAGTCTTATTTTTAACTTCTTTCACTGAGATCAACACTGGAATTGTTCAAAACACTCAAATATACTGCTTCTCAGTACTTCTAAGCTGTTTCAAAGATTATGAAGCTGAACTTTCATGAATTTTCAGAAAATTTCACAGTGGTGCATTTTTGACTTATTTCACTGAGAGAAAGCTTTTTTCGTCTTAGTCTTATTTTTAACTTCTTTCACTGAGATCAACACTGGAATTGTTCAAAACACTCAAATATACTGCTTCTCAGTACTTCTAAGCTGTTTCAAAGATTATGAAGCTGAACTTTCATGAATTTTCAGAAAATTTCACAGTGGTGCATTTTTGACTTATTTCACTGAGAGAAAGCTTTTTTCGTCTTAGTCTTATTTTTGACTTCTTTCACTGATATCAACACTGGAATTGTTCAAAACACTAAAATATACTGCTTCTCAGTACTTCTAAGCTGTTTCAAAGATTATGAAGCTGAACTTTCATGAATTTGCAGAAAATTTCACAGTGGTGCATTTTTGACTTATTTCACTGAGAGAAAGATTTTTTCGTCTTAGTCTTATTTTTGACTTCATTCACTGAGATCAACACTGGAATTGTTCAAAACACTAAAATATACTGCTTCTCAGTACTTCTAAGCTGTTTCAAAAATTATGAAGCTGAACTTTCATGAATTTGCAGAAAATTACACAGTGGTGCATTTTTGACTTATTTCACTGAGAGAAAGCTTTTTTCGTCTTAGTCTTATTTTTGACTTCTTTCACTCAGATCAACATTGGAATTGTTCAAAACACTAAAATATACTGCTTCTCAGTACTTCTAAGGTGTTTCAAAGATTATGAAGCTGAACTTTCATGAATTTGCAGAAAATTACACAGTGGTGCATTTTTGACTTATTTCACTGAGAGAAAGCTTTTTTCGTCTTAGTCTTATTTTTAACTTCTTTCACTGAGATCAACACTGGAATTGTTCAAAACACTAAAATATACTGCTTCTCAGTACTTCTAAGCTGTTTCAAAGATTATGAAGCTGAACTTTCATGAATTTTCAGAAAATTTCACAGTGGTGCATTTTTGACTTATTTCACTGAGAGAAAGCTTTTTTCGTCTTAGTCTTATTTTTGACTTCATTCACTGAGATCAACACTGGAATTGTTCAAAACACTAAAATATACTGCTTCTCAGTACTTCTAAGCTGTTTCAAAAATTATGAAGCTGAACTTTCATGAATTTGCAGAAAATTACACAGTGGTGCATTTTTGACTTATTTCACTGAGAGAAAGCTTTTTTCGTCTTAGTCTTATTTTTGACTTCTTTCACTCAGATCAACATTGGAATTGTTCAAAACACTAAAATATACTGCTTCTCAGTACTTCTAAGGTGTTTCAAAGATTATGAAGCTGAACTTTCATGAATTTGCAGAAAATTACACAGTGGTGCATTTTTGACTTATTTCACTGAGAGAAAGCTTTTTTCGTCTTAGTCTTATTTTTAACTTCTTTCACTGAGATCAACACTGGAATTGTTCAAAACACTAAAATATACTGCTTCTCAGTACTTCTAAGCTGTTTCAAAGATTATGAAGCTGAACTTTCATGAATTTTCAGAAAATTTCACAGTGGTGCATTTTTGACTTATTTCACTGAGAGAAAGCTTTTTTCGTCTTAGTCTTATTTTTGACTTCATTCACTGAGATCAACACTGGAATTGTTCAAAACACTAAAATATACTGCTTCTCAGTACTTCTAAGCTCTTTCAAAGATTATGAAGCTGAACTTTCATGAATTTTCAGAAAATTTCACAGTGGTGCATTTTTGACTTATTTCACTGAGAGAAAGCTTTTTTCGTCTTAGTCTTATTTTTGACCTCTTTCACTGAGATCAACACTGGAATTGTTCAAAACACTAAAATATACTGCTTCTCAGTACTTCTAAGCTGTTTCAAAGATTATGAAGCTGAACTTTCATGAATTTGCAGAAAATTACACAGTGGTGCATTTTTGACTTATTTCACTGAGAGAAAGCTTTTTTCGTCTTAGTCTTATTTTTGACTTCTTTCACTGAGATCAACACTGGAATTGTTCAAAACACTAAAATATACTGCTTCTCAGTACTTCTAAGCTGTTTCAAAGATTATGAAGCTGAACTTTCATGAATTTTCAGAAAATTTCACAGTGGTGCATTTTTGACTTATTTCACTGAGAGAAAGCTTTTTTCGTCTTAGTCTTATTTTTGACTTCTTTCACTGAGATCAACACTGGAATTGTTCAAAACACTAAAATATACTGCTTCTCAGTACTTCTAAGCTGTTTCAAAGATTATGAAGCTGAACTTTCATGAATTTGCAGAAAATTACACAGTGGTGCATTTTTGACTTATTTCACTGAGAGAAAGCTTTTTTCGTCTTAGTCTTATTTTTGACTTCTTTCACTGAGATCAACACTGGAATTGTTCAAAACACTCAAATATACTGCTTCTCAGTACTTCTAAGCTGTTTCAAAGATTATGAAGCTGAACTTTCATGAATTTTCAGAAATTTCACAGTGGTGCATTTTTGACTTATTTCACTGAGAGAAAGCTTTTTTCGTCTTAGTCTTATTTTTGACTTCTTTCACTCAGATCAACACTGGAATTGTTCAAAACACTAAAATATACTGCTTCTCAGTACTTCTAAGCTGTTTCAAAGATTATGAAGCTGAACTTTCATGAATTTGCAGAAAATTACACAGTGGTGCATTTTTGACTTATTTCACTGAGAGAAAGCTTTTTTCGTCTTAGTCTTATTTTTGACTTCTTTCACTGAGATCAACACTGGAAATGTTCAAAACACTAAAATATACTGCTTCTCAGTACTTCTAAGGTGTTTCAAAGATTATGAAGCTGAACTTTCATGAATTTGCAGAAAATTACACAGTGGTGCATTTTTGACTTATTTCACTGAGAGAAAGCTTTTTTCGTCTTAGTCTTATTTTTAACTTCTTTCACTGAGATCAACACTGGAATTGTTCAAAACACTCAAATATACTGCTTCTCAGTACTTCTAAGCTGTTTCAAAGATTATGAAGCTGAACTTTCATGAATTTTCAGAAAATTTCACAGTGGTGCATTTTTGACTTATTTCACTGAGAGAAAGCTTTTTTCGTCTTAGTCTTATTTTTGACTTCTTTCACTGATATCAACACTGGAATTGTTCAAAACACTAAAATATACTGCTTCTCAGTACTTCTAAGCTGTTTCAAAGATTATGAAGCTGAACTTTCATGAATTTGCAGAAAATTACACAGTGGTGCATTTTTGACTTATTTCACTGAGAGAAAGCTTTTTTCGTCTTAGTCTTATTTTTGACTTCTTTCACTGAGATCAACACTGGAATTGTTCAAAACACTAAAATATACTGCTTCTCAGTACTTCTAAGCTGTTTCAAAGATTATGAAGCTGAACTTTCATGAATTTTCAGAAAATTTCACAGTGGTGCATTTTTGACTTATTTCACTGAGAGAAAGCTTTTTTCGTCTTAGTCTTATTTTTGACTTCTTTCACTGAGATCAACACTGGAATTGTTCAAAACACTAAAATATACTGCTTCTCAGTACTTCTAAGCTGTTTCAAAGATTATGAAGCTGAACTTTCATGAATTTGCAGAAAATTACACAGTGGTGCATTTTTGACTTATTTCACTGAGAGAAAGCTTTTTTCGTCTTAGTCTTACTTTTTGACTTCTTTCACTGAGATCAACACTGGAAATGTTCAAAACACTAAAATATACTGCTTCTCAGTACTTCTAAGCTGTTTCAAAGATTATGAAGCTGAACTTTCATGAATTTTCAGAAAATTTCACAGTGGTGCATTTTTGACTTATTTCACTGAGAGAAAGCTTTTTTCGTCTTAGTCTTATTTTTGACTTCTTTCACTGAGATCAACACTGGAATTGTTCAAAACACTAAAATATACTGCTTCTCAGTACTTCTAAGCTGTTTCAAAGATTATGAAGCTGAACTTTCATGAATTTGCAGAAAATTACACAGTGGTGCATTTTTGACTTATTTCACTGAGAGAAAGCTTTTTTCGTCTTAGTCTTACTTTTTGACTTCTTTCACTGAGATCAACACTGGAAATGTTCAAAACACTCAAATATACTGCTTCTCAGTACTTCTAAGCTGTTTCAAAGATTATGAAGCTGAACTTTCATGAATTTTCAGAAAATTTCACAGTGGTGCATTTTTGACTTATTTCACTGAGAGAAAGCTTTTTTCGTCTTAGTCTTATTTTTGACTTCTTTCACTGATATCAACACTGGAATTGTTCAAAACACTAAAATATACTGCTTCTCAGTACTTCTTAGCTGTTTCAAAGATAATGAAGCTGAACTTTCATGAATTTGCAGAAAATTACACAGTGGTGCATTTTTGACTTATTTCACTGAGAGAAAGCTTTTTTTGTCTTAGTCTTACTTTTTGACTTCTTTCACTGAGATCAACACTGGAATTGTTCAAAACACTAAAATATACTGCTTCTCAGTACTTCTATGCTGTTTCAAAGATTATAAAACTGAACTCTTAAGATTTTGCTGAAAATTACACATTGTTGCATTTTTGCCTTATTTCACTGTGATAAAGCTTTTTTCGTCTTAATTTTATTTTTGACTAATTTCACTGAGATCAACTCTGGAATTGTTCAAACCACAAAAATAAATAGATATTAGTAGCTATTATTAGGGCTTAATCGGTAAATTGGCAGCAAATGTGCTAATTTCATAACTTCATAATCAGCGACCTTCTCTCCTCTGGTCTGTTTAACAGCTACAGTCTCAGATCAACTCAGCCCTCCAGCTTTGTCAGCAGCAGAATCAGCAACAATTTACTTGTTGGGGAAAATATAGACTGCTTTGCATTGTCCCCAAATTATGGCATTGATATGGTATGAACCAATTACATTATTGATTAATGTGGGTTGTTGCTGTGTTGTTGTACGATGTTTTTGTTCAATGTGCCCTTTTTTAAAAATTTGAGCCCCTGCCCCTCCAAAGGACTCTGCACTGCCCTGCTTATGTGTATTAATTATTATGCATTTACTATTGTAATTAAAGATCAGTTGTATACAAATAAAGGCAAAAGTATTTTTAGATAGAAATAGTTAACTCATATGAATTTTTTTAAAGTTTTCAAATTAAATTTTAAAAACATTATTCACCATAACTTTTTTAAAGCTTATTTTTAATACCAGGTGCTTATTCCAATTAGATAAATAAATTTATACTATAGCAGGTTTTTTATTGTAGTTTTGTCTGTTTTCTTTTAAACAATTTACCAAAAAGGTTTAGTTGTTATTTACAGACGAGCTTTCATTTTTCAATAAACAAATAGTGTTTGTATTTGCAAAAGAAACCTGATTATTAAAAGTAGTGACTTACTTATAATCAAAATGAATTACCAAAAATTTGATTATTATTTGTAAATGCCTCTTTTTTTCCTTTTATATTAATAGATAAAGAATAACATTTAATTCTAAGTATAAATCTGTTCGAGGGTAAAGCTTCATATTTTATTAAACATAATTCTTTCTATGTTTATGTTCAACATTTTTATTTTATACATCCATCATGTTCTTGTAACTTGATATAAAGCAATAACATCAAAAAAATTAAAATATTTATAAAGTAGCTTCTTGTAATACTTTACAAAAGCATAATAATTAAACTCATAAAAACTATTTGGTTTGTATGTGTTTTAATTCCAGTTACACCATCATAACTGCTTTTGCTCAAAAAATGTTTCATTAATTGTGTTATTTTTATTCCCTGGAAATGGAAAACGAAGACGAATTTGAGGAAAAAATTAACACTTTTGAGGCAAAAGTAGACTTTGGTTCCAGGCAATATGCTAAGAATGACTTTGGTTGAAAACTGCAGTATTACAACTCAGTTAAGACGATCTTAAAAGAATGTGATGACTTGATACAAGATACAGCCATAAATTGGGAAAACACAACATTTTGGGAAAGAGCAGCGATGAACTGCACACTGTTCCGTGACCTCCTTCCAGCAGACAGTGAAGATTTCTCTCCATCATGGCTTGAATCCCTGTACTGCTACTATGAAGAAAACTATATGTTCATTTAATAGATTCTACGCCAGAGTGCACAGAACTTAAGGATAAGAAGGACGCCGACTGCTGAAAACTTCTGAAACACGAGATTTTGACTTGGTTCTGATTTCAAACAACCGGAACTACTACTCAGCATTTCTATGCTGTTTCAAAGATGATAAGGCTGAAATTTGAATTTAGTGCTGAAAATTCATATATTGCCCATTTTCACTTCTTTCGCTGAGATAAAACCAGGAAGATAGAGACATAACTGCAGTTTTAAAGTCCCTCCACTGGCTCCCTGTAGCTCAAAGAATAGATTTTAAAATACTGTTGTTAGTTTATAAATCACTGGACGGTTTAGCACCACAATACATTAAAGATCTGCTGTTGTTGTATCAACCTTCCAGACTCTCAGGTTCTGGTTCTGGTTCTGCTCTGCATCCCCAGAACCAGAACCAAGAGAGGAGAAGCAGCTTTCAGCAACTATGCACCAAAAATATGGAACAAATTTCCAGAAAACTAAAACAGCAGAAACCCTGACTTCCTTTAAATCTCAACTAAAAACACACATGTTTAGAATTATATTTGAAATGTAATATGTAACAACGTATTGTTTATTCCATGTTGCATGACTTTGTGTTTTTGTGTTTATGATGTAAAGCACTTTGAAATGCCTTGCTGCTGAAATGTGCTCTACAAATAAAATTTGATAAAGCTTTTTTTGACACCCATTCTTGGAACTTCTGAAACACAAGACTTTGACTTTGTTAGTAAATAAACAATCCTCACATCTTGGTGAATGGCAGCACCGTGGTGAGAGACGGACAAGCAGTTTTAGCAAATCTGAATTTTAACAGACAGGATTTTAACATCTTAAATATCTATGGTTTTAACGACAAGCACGACAGGTATGACTTTTTAGAGGAACTGCAGCCTCACATGCTGGGAAGAAAAGCATTTATAATTGTGGGGGATTTTAACTGGTTAAAATACAGCTGGTTAAAGGCAGCAAAAGAACCAGACAGGATTTTAAGGTAAACAAGACATCGCTTTTATTACAGAGAATAGTTAGGGATTTTAAACTAGTGGACTGTTTTAGAACCAAGCATCCCGGAGGGCTTCACCTGGGTCAGTGATGATAGCTCTAAAGCCTCTCGTATCAATTATTATTTTTTTTTTTCATATGCCCTAACCGATCCTAGATTTTCACTGGCTTTCTGTTCCAATCACCTCCTTCTGTCCTGCACGCTTTCACTTCCTTCGGGTGCAACGACCAGGAGAGGTCTGTGGAAACTCAACTTCTCCCTGCTGGAGGCCCAGGTTCTGATAAGCCAGTATCGGCAGCAGTACCCTGAATGGCAGACACTTGGAAGGTCTGTATAGGTGTACGACACACGAGCACAGTCGTGGGAGATGGTGAAAGGTAGGACCCAGACTTTCTTTCCGACAAGCAGGAAAAAGAAAAAGAAAAAAGAACAGAGAAGCATGATGGGGCTGCATAGATTACAGAGATATTATATTTTAAATACACAGGGTTTGGATTTTAATAAAGAAATAAAAGTTAAAAAATAAATGAGAATTTTAGCAAAAATAAAGAGTAAATGAGTCATTTTAAGAAGCAGAGAGAGAGATAGAAGGAGAAAAATGTACAAGATACTTATTAAAGAAATAATAAATAATTAAAGTGTTATCTTTGAACTGAAATCAGAAAACGGAATCATTGTTTCAAATATAGAAGAAAAAAGTGATCGAAAAGTTTTATGGTGAATTATATGCAGAAAAACCAGTAAATTAGGAAACTATAAAAGAAACATTGGATTTTCTTGAAAAAAAGTAGAAAAGAAACTAGTTTTTTAGAGCAGGATTTTACCCTTTTAGAGCTTTTACAGTCACTGAAAAGTTTTAAAAAAGGAAAATCTCCAGGCTCAGACAGACTCCCTTTAGAATTTTATTTAACATTTTGGGACATTTTTAGCACCGGATTTAATCGTGGTTTTTTACTGATTTTAGCAAATTAGACAAACTCCACGGTAGTTTTAGAACAGGAATTGTCATATTGGGAGGATTTGATTCTAGCCCATATGCAGAACACAACAAATTAGACATACGGTGGGTGAAAATGTAGTGAATTTATTTGAGAAAGAAGCGAAACACAGTGGCAGGGAATGAAAACTCTGGTCTGGTCCACGGGAAGGGAAGGATCAGGAAGCGATCGGCTCATTGAGTCGAGCAGGGAAAAGCTAGCGGCGGGTGGCTGCTGGGTCCAGGGTCCGGTCTCTCTGGGGGTTTGGGTGGGGCGTGTGCGCGCTGGAGGGCAGACAGGTAGGCTCGGGATCCGCGAGGAGCGAGAAACGGCGCGTCTTCCAGTCGAGGAAATCCAAGGGGAGACTGCGGAGAGGTGAGTAGACAAAGGAATCACTGACGGGTCAGACAGCGAGAAAAACACAGAGTACAAACTCGAGGTAGCTAGGAGGTACCAAAACTGGGCAACACTCAGGCGCGGAAGGACTGGTAGACCGCTCTTCAAAACCTGTCGCTGATGAGCTAATCAGAGGCCGGTGTGGGAGATGACGTCATCCACGCCCTCCGTCAAACTGATGGTGCCATCTGGTGAGGAAACAAAGGTGGTGCATGCACCCAAAACCCCTACAGCGAGAACCTAACAACCCTGGATCCTGACAGGAATAGTGACGCTTTTATATAAATACAAGACAGATCTTAAAAACTGGCGGCCCAATCACCCTTTTAAACGTGGATTGTAAACTTTTTAGTAAACCTTTAGTAGCCAGGATGCACAGAGTGTTGGGGGATCTAATCCACCCCGATCAAGCCTGCGCGGTGCCGGGGAGGAAGATCACGGACAGCCTCGTACTGATCCGAGACACCATCTGTTTTGTGAAAGACAGAAACATTCGGCTGATAGTCCTAAATTGAGATTTTGAGAAAGCTTTCGATGTGCATCTGGAAGCACTCTTCCAGGTGCTGCTAAAAATGGGGTTTCCCGGGAGGTTCGTAGCATGGGTGGGACTGCTGTACTGAGACATCTCCAGCAGATTTCTGGTTAACGGGTTTCTGACAAAAGCAGTGAAAGTGAATTTGACTATGATGAACAACCCATCATAGTCAAGATTTTTTTTTTTCCGTGCAGCTGCAGAGAGCATACAAACTAACTGAAAAACATTTGTCAGCTGAAGTTTCCCAGACTGGGAACTTGCTGTCTTTCAACTGGCCTTCCCTGCATGGAGACAGAGTGTTTAGTTTTTGCATCCACATGATAGTGAATGAGTGTACAAAGTTGAACTGTTCCGTCAGTCTGTTTTCCTTTGTTTGGTCCTTGAAGATTAAATCTCCTCCTCTGTTAGCTGAGAGAGAGGTGAATAAAGAAAGTAAGTGTTCGTTGGAGCAGATTTTGATTTTCGCCTAATGCAGTGTATTTTTGCTCTCCGTCTGCAGATGTATTAAAGATTGTTTTTGCACCCTGATTTTTGTCTAGATCTCAGTCTTTCAATTGTGTACTTCACACGGATAAAACAAACATAGGTAAATCTAACATAACAGCAGTATTACTATTGCATATCAATATCAGTCCAATTGTTCAAATTTGAGTTTTTCTAACAATAACTTTTCTGTAGTTTAGATAATTAACCAGTAACAATAATAGCTCACTTTCTAAGTTAACTTGAAGAAAAGTTGGACAAAAATCTGAAATTATAAAAAGGCATCCTCACAAATATGCTAATGAATAATGTCTATACTCCAGGTTTTCGTCTATGTATTAATCTACAGTCAGTTTAATAGATGAACTCTGACCTTGCGCAGACATTTATAGCTGTGTGTTCAGCAATAATAGCGACAGGATTTAACATCTTTGTTCATCACACACAGAAACATCTACCAGGTATGTAACGCCTAGCATTATTGGTGACTGGGAAGATATGAAATTTATGTTCCGGTTCATCCTTAAAGCTATGCATCTAATGCACAGCACTCGCAGTGTTCAGTTTAACTGCTCATAATTACTTCTGCAGTGTTCCCTGCTCACCTGTATAAATAATCCCCACGGTGGTATTAAGAATAAGCTTCAAAAAAGTTATGGTGAATAATGTTTTTAAAATTTAACTTAAAAACTTTAAAAAATATTATTCTTGAGTTTACTTTTTCTTTCTAAAAATACTTTTGTTTTTTTGGGGTATACAATTGATGTTTAATTACAATAGTAAAGACACAATAATTAATAATACACATAATTTTTCTCATATCAACTTATTTTTTGGTTGGTAAAAAAAAAACAAGACTTAGATTTTATTAAAAATATTTATTTAAACCTCTATATATATAATATATATATATATATATATATATATATATATATATATATATATATATATATATATATATATATATATTTGAACATAATGTATATATATATATATATATTTGAACATAATGTTTATTATTTGGAAACTTGCTTGGTTAAAAAAAAATATTTAAATTTTTACTAGGGAACAGTTCAAAATAGTTTTTAGGTTTTATATGTGTATAGTTAATATATATTACATTTTATGTTGAAGTGTAATTAGGAAAATAGGACAGCTTATCAACAAAATCAGTATTAATTTAGTATAAACAATACATTTCTTTAGAAGAAAATCTACACTGGTTGTGTTATTTTGTTTGTTTTTTTGTGAATATGCTATTAAAACATGTCCCCCACATGTCCCACAGCTTGACGTTGTGAAGTGCACAATTCAGAGACTGAGGTCCAGACAAAAGTCAGGGAGCAAAAACAATCTTTAATACATCTGCAGAAGGAGAGCAAGAAATCCACTGCATTAGGTTAGGCACAAATTAGGATCCGCTCTGAGGAACCCAGAGTTGCATAGTTACTTTATTCATCTCTCCTTACTACCGAGGCGGAGACTCGATCTTCTAAGACCAAACAAAAGAAACAAAGCAAAACATACGGAACCTTGTATGCTTATTCACTGTAATGTCTATGGGAGGTGAAAACTAAACACTCTATCTCCATGCAGAGAAGGGCACGGGAAAAACAGCAAGTTCCCAAATAACTGTCTGGGGAAGTTCAGCAACCCTGGGAAACTTACTTCAGTAGACACATCTTGGTTCATTAATTTGTACACCTTTTCCAGCTGCACAGAAAAACACCTTGACTGTGATACAAAGAACATTGCATTTATATGACACATAAAGGAACATCATTTAATACGAATAAAACCTCTTCTCAACGTAAAAAAACTACTTTTACTGAATAACTATTCCATAGCTCCTCACTTCCTCATTGCAAAAGTCTGGCGAGCTATGCCTACCTTAGCTTTGACATAAAACATTTTTTTTAATTAAATTAATTTGCCTTGTATTTCACTATAAACATCAGGCTGTTATTATTTAGCACAATTTTTTAAGTCCACTTAAATTTACAGTAAATACTTTAATGACGAGAAATTGTACAGGAAAGAAATAACTAAAAGTGTAACTTTTGTCTAAAAAAAATAAAATGAACGACAGATGCAAACTTAGAACAAAATTAATAAAAATAGAAATTTTGATAGTTTTACTGAGAAATAAATTTATACCGTGCTACATTGAAACTACAGAAAATGTCATTTATATATTCTTTAAACCACCAAAATGCAACTATTTTAAATTATCTGCTTGTTAAACTTATGAATCAATAAAATAAAAGCAGGAGAAATATTTTAAATTAAAATTTCATCACTTCTGAATCTTTGATGACCTGATTAGTGCTATGGTACAAATCAACACTTTTCCTCAGTTCATTATCTTCTATCATGTCCTCTAATGAAAACTGGTATTCCCTGTCATGTTCTCTATCCGTTTTAATGGATAAATTTTTTAATATATATATTTTCCTTACCAAAACGGCCTGGAACATGTCTTTATCAATCAAGTGCATGTTACAGTTTTCCAAGTGATAACCATAAACCTCGTCTTGTTCTTTTAAAATATTTCCCAGGTCTGATTTGCAATGCACCTCTTTGTTTATTTCCTTTGTAACAATCAACTACTATAGACATCATTTGTCATCTTTTCTTCATTTGCACAGCACAATTTTTCATAGTTAATTTCAGTTTCAGACACTAAATGTCACCAGCTCTTTTGAAGACATTACAACCTTAAAGCAATCCTTGTTTGCCCAATAACATGTGTTGCTTATGTTAAGTTTTTTACCTGTAAGCGGGTTGACTAACGTAATCTTTCTTGTCACTATTGCAACAAGCAGTATTCTACTAATACATTGTTTCTTGGCGAATTCCTCATCTAAAATTACACAGTGAAAATATCTCAACAGAGTAACTAAATTTATACTTCATCTTCTTATTGTTCCTATCTTCAGTTATTAACTTCTTAGACACAAGAAGCCTTGTTCCTATATGAGTCTCTAAGAAACTAATCATTCTACTTACACTGTTTTTGTCCAAGTAGTAGAAATCAATTCCATATTTTCTCTCTTTTATATTTGTGCAGCTGTCATACATTTTATGTTTAAGGATAACTTGTTCTAAGTACAAGAATGTGCGTTTACTGTTTGGTCTCTCTCTGATCTGCATAATACTCATCTAATATTGTTTTGTTTCAATCTTATCACAATCTGAGCACTGTTTATTTCTTTCTTTGTAAGTAATGTCAGTGTAGCACTTAATACCTTCCTTCTCAATTTCAAGACCCAGAACTGTTCTTCATGAATGCTCCTGCGTCTTTCTAAAACACGTGCTCAAAATATGAAGATTGCTTAGATGTTTATGTCTAATCAACAAAAATGAGAGCAGGTCTGTTTCCATTTCCAGAAAAACACACTTTTTTGGTGGTATCAAATTTCTTTTACGTTTTTTACAACTCTCTATAGTACATGATAAACTGATGCCTTTTGTTATATCAATTTCTGTACTTTTACACCTGGTGCACATATTAAAACAATTTGGGAGTATATTCATCCCACATTTGCAACACATTATGCTGTAGTTTTCTTCTTCATCTTTCATTTTGTTGCCATTCATATTTAGGGCAACAAAAAACACAATTATTAGTGTTTTTCTCAAAAAAATTTATTTAATTTATTTTTTTTTTTGTTAATGAATAATAACCAATCATGCCTATGATTATAATGGTAAAATTACAACAACTTTTATTTTTGTAAAAATATATATTTTTTTAAATCTGTAAAAATAGAAAGTCATACAAATTTTGTCTTTTAGATTGTATTTGAGACAACAGTTTATTTTTGATGACATATGTTTGGGGGATTTTTTTTTGTCTAAAAAGTACACATAATGTATGTTTGGTACAATTTTTATTTTCTATTTGCTTATTTTTAAAACATCTAAATTTTATTTTCGCTTTCTAGACTTTATTACAAATTTGCTTCTCTTTTTTGCTTTTGGGTAATCCTGAGTTAGTCAAAAGTTAAAATTCCATAATTGAATGCTCAATAACTAAATAAAAGAACCCGTAGTTGAGTGGTCGGACTAACACACCACTACACAAATGCCTTGGATTCAAATCCATCTAAGCACAGGATTTAATGGAAATGCATTTATAGGTCTGGAAGTGTCATTCCAAAGAGACTGTAGGTAGTGAGGTGTATCCAGCGAATGAGAACTGTTAACTCGTGGCGGCGAGTCGAATGAGCGGAGTAGAATGTGACGCCACTTTGTGGTATATGGCATAATCTCAGGAGGATCCCAAGTAAACACATAGCCTTGGCACTTCTTAAGAAAATATGCCACAAAATAAGAACCAAAGGCCGGTGGCTAGGATTGGTGCTAGTGCGTGCCAGGAAGCAGGTATGAGAAGGATGAAAGTGAGAAGGAAGGATGTTTTTACAAATTAAGGATGTCATTCAAGTAAATTTGTTTCAGATTAAAAAAAAACAAAACAACTAAATAATCGTTTCAGAACAACAACATTTATATTATATCACCATATATGAATTATTTTTTTTACTATTTTAAACCATAAGAATTAATTGCAGTTTGCTTTCCCCTTTATTGTAAAATTTAAAACAGTGTTACAAAATGAAGAGAAAAAGTAAAATAAATCCACAATTAAATATATAAAAATATTTCTAAATAAATTTAATAATATATTTTATCTTTTTGTCTTAACATTTCAATTATGAGTATTTGTGTTCCCAACAGCCACATTTCTATAGTTTCTACACACTCATGAGTCTTTTCTTTAGAAAACCAACACATACACCATCACATCGAATATAGAGATCAGATGTATTAACAACAAACAAAGGTATAAAAAACAGGCAAAATATGTTTTGTCCACAAGTCTCCATGTTCCACTAACACGAAAGCAAAGTGTACAATAAATATCCTGGACGGACTCATTGTGAGGAACTGGGGTTTTCGTTTTCTAGTGGGCCTGCTGCTTAACCTTTCATCCACCAGAGGGCGTCTGAGACCGCTGTCATCTCATCAGTACTGGATCTAAAGAGGAGCAGTTTGCCAGCACGTCATCACCTGAGTGATAGCCAGTAATGGTACTTTATTTGGATTACCCCTCCTCGAGATGTTGTGGGTCATTTACCCACTGATTGCCCGAAACCCAGCATCATCCGATCACTCTGATCACAAGCAGTTCCTGACTTCTCTGTCTGGCAATCGAACTCCGGTGAGGGGTGGACTCCATCAAGGATGCCCTTTTGTCACTGATTCTGTTCTTTACTTTTATGGACAGAATTTCTAGGCGCAGCCAAGGTGTTGAAGGGATCCGTTTTGGTGGCCTTAGGATCGCATCTCTGCTTTTTGCGGATGATATGGTCCTGTTGGCTTCATCAGGACGTGATCTCCAGCTCTTGCTGGAGCGATTCGCAGCCAAGTGTGAAGCGGCTCGGATGAGGATCAGTGCCTCCAAGTCCGCGGCCATGGTCTTGAGCTGGAAAAGGTCGAGGGGGATGTCCTGCCCCAAGTGGAGGAGTTCAAGTATCTTGGGATCTTGTTCACGAATGAGGGAAGAAGGGAGCAGGAGATCGACAGGCGGATTGGCACACCGTCCGGTCCGTCGTGGTGAAGAGAGAGCTGAGTCAAAAAGCGAAGCTCTCGATATACCAGTCGATCTACGTCTCTACCCTCATCTATGGTCATGAGTTTTGGGTCATGACTGAAAGAACGAGATCTCGGATACAGGTGGCCGAAATGGGTTTCCTCTGCAGGGTGGCTGGGGTCTCCCTTAGAAATAGGGTGAGAAGCTCGGTCATCCGGGAGGGACTCAGAGTGGTGCTGCTGCTCCTCCACATCGAGAGGAGCCAGTTGAGGTGGCTCGGGCATCTGGTTAGGATGCCTCCTGGACGCCTCCCTGGTGAGGTATTTTGAGCACGTCCCACCGGGAGGAGGCCCCAGGAGAAGACCCAGGACACGCTGGAGGGACTATGTCTCCCGGCTGGCCTGGGAATGCCAGCCGGGAGACATAGCCGGGAGCCACTTCTCACCCACCGCGGGTGGTTCTTATCCTCTGAGCTCGGGTCTTCTACCAGAGGCCTGGGAGCTTGAGGGTCCTGCAGTATCTTGGCTGTGCCAAGGACTGCACATTTCTGGACTGAGATGCCTGATGTTGTTCCTGGGATCTGTTGTAGCCACTGCTCCAGTTTGGGGGTTACTGCCCTGAGGGCCCCAATGACCACAGGCACCACTGTGGTCTTCACCTTCCAGGCCCTCTCCAGTTCTTCCCTGAGGCCCTGGTATTTCTCCAGTTTCTCGTGCTCCTTTTTCCTGATGTTGCAATCACTTGGTATATATATATATATATATATATATATATATATATATATATATATATATATATATATATATATATATATATATATATATATATATATATATATATATATATACACACACACCACATGTGACTTACATTGGGTGTTCTGATATGGGTGACATGGGCAACTGCCCAAGGGTGGCATTTTGTAGGGGGGGTTGAGGGGCGGCACAAGCTGAATTTTGTAACTGTTTTAAACTGTAGGCAAGCATTGAGCAAACTCATTCCATAAATTCGAATATCACTATAAAGTTACATTTTTTAGTAATTCCATCAGCAAGTGAAAGACATTACAGACTAATTAGATGACTGATGTTTCAACATCTTACATCTCTGATTATGTTTAATACTTTCTAAAAGGTTTTTATTTGCAACAAGTACTATTATTCTTACAAGCCTCATCAGAATGTATAAGTTACTGAGCAAGACTGTGTGGCATTCACATTTAAGTTTTGGCCTTGTTCTTAGTACAAAGAAAGGCCTTCCAGGATGCACTACTTCCCCAAGCCCACCCGCCCGGCTGTTCCTCACAATGCGTCCCCACCAATTTGCGAAACAAAGTTACACCCTTGTTTTCTTGTCACTGCAGTTTAATAAAGTTAACCTGAATCATTTTGCCTAAAATTCAAGTATTTCTTTGGGTCATATTTGGTGCTGCACATCAATTGGAGACCAGACTGACATTGAACCCTCCATTTTAGTTTTTGTACATAGAGTAGAAAAGGGTGCTACACATTTTTTCAGCTTCAGTATGAAAGCACAAATAAGAAACCAACTCTTACTTGGAATGTATAAGGAGGGATCAGCAAATAAAGTCATATGTGTACAGTGTCTTTGAGAATGTTTAACTGCATTCTATGATTTTCAAGCTTGTGATTACATAATTATTGCACATTTTATATTTGAACTCATTTTACTTAATTAATTTTTCAATTTAAATATGTTTGACCGTTTTTTTCCCCTCCCTTTTTCTTTTTTCACTTAACTATTAGCAGGACTGCATCACTAAACTGACTGACAAATCAAAGCCTATTGTTGTGTTTCATCATCTCAGAGTTCCATTACTCAGCCAAGGCTTTTTATCTGTCTTGGTGCTCCAGCTTGGCAGTGTTTTAATTCTCAAAAATTGCAACACATTTAAACTTTATTTATACAACTAAACAAATTTAAATTCCAGTATGAGCTTTAAACATTTATCTCTAAAAAAAAATCAAATATTTTTACTGAATGCATCAAAATAAGCAAAAATATATTTTAATCAACAATACCTTCAAACAAATATTCATGTAAAAATGACTGCACTGCTAGTGCCTTTAAGCCCCTTTCAGTGTGTGAATTTTACGCCTTTAAAATACAGATTGATGAAAGTTACTTCAAAGCATGTCAGCTCAGTTGGAAAACAAAGAAAAGCCCACTTGAACCCCAAAATCTACTCAGGCTGTATCAACACACATCAGCTCAGTTTCCTGCTCTCAGAACAGGTGAGGCAGAAAATGTTCGTTAACATCAAATACAATCAAATGTTTGAAAATGTGTTTTCTTTTTATCAGACTAGCTTGCTGGCAGTTGATGTTGCGGCCGGTGTTGTAGTCAAAACCAACTAACCCGAGACCAAGACCAGAGTGTATCAAGACCGAGACAAGACCAAGACTTTTATGGCCCAAGACCAGGTCAAGACCAAGACTGAGGGAAGTCAAGACCAAGGCCAGCACCATGCGCTATATGACACAATAAAATGTGAAATATGTTCAAAATTGCTAATCAAATGGATGTGATAGATTCATATTTTAGTACCTAGATACTAAAATCTTGGAGCTGAAATAAATTTACTCAGCTTTTACAATATTAAAAGCAGAACAAACTCTTTGTTATGCTTATCTAGAAAGATAATGTCCTGGGCATTTGCCCATATCATTCATGTCAGAAATTACCACTGTCTGCACCATTAAACATAGCAATTGAGCCAATGAGCAGCAAGCAAGAAGTAACCAAGCAGAAGATGCACACCGTGACTGTTTTCACCTTCTCTCCCACTGCATGAAGCCAGGCAGTCCCCTAGCAGACATTACAACTGTCACTTTGAACGAAAACTACCAATGAGCAAATGTGCATGCTCTGCGTGCTCTTTCGTTCTTGTATTTTATTTTCTAATTAAATAAATATTAATGTATATAATTAAATAAAATAATGATAGCTATTGCAGTGTACGAAGAGCATTACAAAAACAAAGAATGGCTCTCAGGGAGGCCCCAGTCCTATCTTCTTAGCAGTGACGTACAGTCAGGGGAAGCAGGTGAGGCAGAGCCTCATCTGTCATCATGGAAACATAATATGATACAATAATTTACATAGCTATTTTCACCCTGTCGTTTGTACTATAAAGTACCTATTTTTCACTTAGCTTAATCAAATCTGATTATTTTTTTCTTCAAAATCACTGAATTTTGCATTTTCCCCTTCAAATGCTCGGAAATGAAGCCAATTGATCAACCTCTGGCTAACTGCACTGGCTGCCATTCTAAGAGCATGCTCAATAAAATGGATTAAAAACATTTAATATATGAAGTAATTTTACACAATTTGGCTTATTTATATAATGTAAAGCGTTTTTTTTTTCTGTCACCAACTAAATGGCAGAGAACAGATTCGAGGTGAGGCAGGCAGTCTTCTTGCCTCATGGCAGGGGGCGCTCATGATCCCAGAAATTGTGATTCTACAACTGCAGAGGAACAGAGACAGAAACAGCGAGCCGTACAATAATGTCAAGTGCAGCGATGTATTTTTAGTTTTCTCCTGTTACCACAGCAATCACGTAATAATATTCGTAAAATAAACATTAAGCCTAAAACCATACTATTGCAACAAGCTGAATGTTCTGCTCTTTGTGTGGGAAATATGAGTGTGTGTTTTTTCTCTCGTGGCATTGTTGTCAGTTGCTATGGCAACGAGTCTGCGAGTGGCTGCGCGAGAAAGAAGTGGTTCTAAGTCAGGGTGTCAAACTCATTTTGGTTTAGGGGCCACATTCAGCTTAATCTGATCTCCAGGGGCCGCACAAATTAACTCATTGCAAGATTAAATAGAACTAATGAAAGTGGACTCGTTGATTTTTATATTAAACAAATTTCACTTTTACAAAAATATATTATGAATAACTTCAGACTTTTTAATATACAATTTCAACAATAATTTTACTCAGTTAAACATTTATTTAAATGCATTATGCGTAAGAACACTATTTATTGAATAATCTGGTCAGTTTATTCATTGCCATACAGATATGCACAGAAGGTTTTTCTATGAAAACACACTACCACACACATCAGCCTGAGCTTAAACTCCTCTCTGCTTCCATTCAAAAGCACTGACCGTGGGGTAGCTGATATTTAGCGGCACAAAGATGCATTTTGACTGAAAACACTATAACAGCTGAATTGTGGGCTGACTTTGGTCTGGGACTTCTCTGCAGCTCAAGTTTTTTTCTATGCCACCCAATTTACCTAGCAGAGAAAGGATTCAGGCAATGCAGAGGTAGTCAAGCAGCTTATCGGAGTGGGTGCATGCCCACCCGCCAGTCTGGCTGTCTGTGTGGCAGTCCTTCATGTCTGACTAAGCTATGGGGACACAGTGTACCAACAGCATTTGAAGGAGCAGAACAATGGAGAACACCGGATAGACGTTTTCTCACTGCAGGTAACTGTTTGCTTGGGCTGTGCCTATAAGAAATGATTTTAAGATGAAAGGAAAAGACATGAATGAGAGAAGTACTAAAACGACGGATTAGCAGTGCAGGTGGAATTCAAATCAAAATCTATACTGGTTGACTAACAACCAGTATAGATTCTCCTGATCAAAGCTTGCAGTTTGAACACATTTGTTGTTGCTGTAACCTATGGTTCTGTAGATAACATTTAAAAGCAAAAAATAGTGGGTTTTAAAATAAATTAACTTTAATCACCACAGATATGTAGGAGCCAGTTAATTTTTATTTCTTCAGTCAACTGGACATCTGTAAAATAAAAGCTGGAAGACATTGCTGCAAAGATAATATAAGGGATATGTAATATAAGGGATGTGCATTTGCTAAAACCCTGAAAAACACACACATGTCAAGACCCTTCTTTCATAGAAAGAGAACTATCAGTGAAGATAGATTATCATCAGTAACCATATAGATCAGAGGTGAGTAATAGCTAAGAATCATGCTGTAAATAAAGTGTAGCTGTTCAAAATACATTGGTATTGGATCTGATTGAGAAATGGCCAGGCCTGACAGATAACTGGGTAGTTGGGACATCCAACATCAAAATGTGACAGCTTTCCCCTTTGCCCAAGAAATGCACACAGAGAAGGCCAGTTGGTTGACTTTTCTGTAATGAGTAATTAACACAAATCAGCACAGTGAGCTCCCCTACTGGTCCACTAGTTCTCTGCGTACACAGTAGAGCGCTGAACATACTGTGTCTCACAAATAATTATTACAATCAGGCTTAACAACATATTTTTCTAACAGGTGATCGTATAGTGATATTTGATTGATAATACATCTTTAAAATTAATTTGATACAATGTGGTCTTTCTCTTATAAATAAAGAAAAATCAAAAAAACATAGACAGCAGTCAAATTTAACTTAATAAACTATTTAACAGTAACCTCTAACTGAAACAGGGAACAAATAAACTGACAGGCTAACAAATACAGCAAACTGACAACATAATAGACAAACCGACAAACTCAACTGAAGAAAAACTGACAAACATAACTGACAACATAAATTACTGATAAATAATGTAACATAATTACCTGTAATGAATGGTCAACACAAATTAGCACAGTGAGTTTTCCCTTCTGGTCCACTAGTTCTCTGCTTATTGTAATAAAACTCCATGCAGTTTGAACACATTTGTCTTTGATCACACCCACTATGACTGTTCAGAAAAGAACTGGATTTGGTGACTTACCACAGTAGAATGCTGAACAGACTGTGTGGAACTTACAGTTTATCTTCCTATTTATGGGCACCAAGTAGGAGGCGCCAAAAACCACTCATCTCATGGTAATTACAAAACATATTTTAGCAAAATTTCATCTGTATATTACCCGTTACACAAACATTTACTATGTAGAAAACAGATCAAAGTAGCAGGTTGGTAACATCTACTATTCGGAGTAGATGTTGGTTGTGAGTGAAAAAGATTCAATGCTAGCTAATTCTAGTATCAGTGACAACAGAAAGGCTGAATGAAGTGAAGTAAAGGTTTTATTTTCTTTAGCTTTCAATGTTTGTCATAGAAAATGTTGCATTTGAAATTGTCAGCACCCTTTTGGTGAAGAAAGGTAACTGCCATTTCAAGTTAGTAATGCTCATGGTGCTAATATAAGAGTCTAAAGTTTATAATGTCAAATCAATTTCGTCTTTATTGTAAAATTTTAAAACCCAGTGTAGCTTTGTTTCTATTACAAATGAGTAAAACTTTGTCCATATTCTACTTATATAAAAACACAAACAACAAAAACTCAATTTTGAAAGCAGTGTTTCCATTAAAAATATGAAAATGATATGTGAATAAGTTTCTTCGCTCAAAAAGTAATTCAAAATGAGCTATATCCATAATTCAGCTATGGCACTAGCACTCATCTTCAACCATTATTGAGACAGTGGAGTGACATGTCTGTTACACTTGGGTGCGCCGCTTTTAGAAGAGCTATAGATTCAACTTTTGATGACTTGTTCAATGCTGCGTTAACTCTGGTAGAGCCAGCTGTGCATTATCCTAAAAAACACTGCTACTTTTTGTCATCCTTTTGGCAGGAGTAACATCTGGTTGTTGATAACATAATTTTTGTGATGAAAAATAATGTTTACATTGCAATAAATACATCTTTTTCAAAATAGCCAAAATACCACCTTTCTAGCGCAAAAAAAATCGTTTACCGAAAATGTCATATTTTAAAAATTAAATAGTTAGGGCTTATTCTTGTAATTTTAATTTGCACTGTAACACCACGGTCAATGGCAAGGCCAGATACTGACTCCTGTCCCCAACACACAGTGTGATATTACCTCTGCTTCCAATATAAATAATTATCAATCAATGACAATGACCATTCAAAGCAGGAAGGCCAAATAAGATATTTTTAATGCTACTTCTATATCTTTATCTGCTATAGTTCAAAGCTGCCATAAAAGCTTCACAAAAACTGGAGTTTAGAAATTGGCCCAAAATCAAACTGAGACTAAAGGTACCAAGTAAAAAACTTGCCATTTAGTGAGCTGCTATCAAAGCAGAGTCCCTTTCCTATCAAGGGAAAATTGTACCATAGAACTGACATCAGCAAAGTCACAACCCTATGTAAGACATGAACATCAGACATGGACAACACTGGCATTAAAAAGAACATAATCAACAGGGTGATTATGCCATGAGAGGGTCACCTTTATCTTTTGTTACCATGAGTGAGTAAGTTTTAACATCGCAGAGAGTTTGCTGAGATCAAGCACATAATGTACAGAGCAGTCATGGTCACGCTCTCAACATTACTCTGTGCTGCTCTCAAGTCAGGAAGCACAAGTACTTGTGAGCAGGCATGCACAGTGTTAGTCTTTGTTAGCTTCTAGTGCTACTCAGACAGAAGAAGAATAAATGATGTGCACAGGTAAAAGTTTAGCATTTCTATTTAAGTTATTGTTCTGCTACTGTCATCCTGAGCTACTCTGCATAATAATTTTCTTTCCTTGTTCTTGAACTGTTTAAGTCAGTACTGGTACTCTTAAAATATTTTTTATTATTTATGCTATTTTTCTTTCAAATGTATTAGAAAGCAAAAAAATAAGTTATTAGGTAAGAATGGGTAATTCTTGTAAAAAGGTGATGCAGAAATTAAAATCAGTAAAAAGACAACAATGCTATCGCTAACTGATTATTTAGTTTGAAATGATGTTAGACTATAGTTGCCATTCCTGTGTTATTATTTTCATTTTGAAACATAGAATTAAGCAAAAAATGTCAAAGAGATTTGCGCTAAATTTAGCAAACTGTAGCTTGCAGCACCTTTCAAACTCTGGTGAGTCTGGCACTTTGCCTGGCAACACCGAAAAGAGACTTTAGGTGTTGCCAAAAGGGGTATGATGAAAAAAAAATGAAGCAGCTGCAAATCAAAACATTTTCAAAACCTTAAAACACCTTGATTGCTGGGAACCTCGAGACTATCCCTCATTCCAAATACCCAAACATAGGCAAATAATTACTTCCTGCAATTAATTCTTTGGTTGTATGCCAAGGGTCAATGCTAATACCAGAAAGATTTTGTCAAGTCTGCACACTGTCCTGCCTGAATGAACTTAAAAGCAGAATTCACACAAATTCACTCTCATCTTCCACATTTGACAGGTTCCACTAGCACATGCTAATTGCCTGATGTAGTCTTTTGCTAGCATACCAATGAGCTCTTTGGCTAAAGCTTCAAGATAAAACTTGATGTGGGACATTATAGCAAGGTGTACTTGGAGAGCACACAAAAGAACCTGAGCTTCATTGTACCATGCCACCCTCTCACCCTCATCCCCATCCCAACATTACCCCTGATCGCAGTTGTTGGAGGCAGGAATGTGCTGTACATTGTGTTGGCCTGGCATCCCTCTCAGCTCCCAAGAGCCTAACCCGTGGACATGAAAACACAACGTCACAAGTTAGGGTCTCAGGGACAGAGAGAGACACAGAACAGACAGCTCTACACCACCAGCAGCTGATGGGATGTTGACTCCTCAGAAGTCCAGTGGGTTTCTGGTCTTCCATCTTTGAAGTCAGCTCTGGACATGTGATCTTAATCCTGCATCCCACACAGTAAAAACACTCCAAAACAGTCTGCACTTATTAAAATACCACTGCATGACTAGAATCTTACAAGTGCAAATGACCTCCAGACACAAGGCTGACCAACCTTTTCTGAAAGTCTCCAACTGCTGTCATCCTCTGTCCTCCCAAGCCCCACACTTCATCCCAACTCCTCCCCGACCCCCCACTGAAGCCTCCTCACTGTATTCCTCAGCTAAAGAGAACAATACAACATCTGAAAAATGCCTCCTATTAGGTAAAGAGCCTGCTGCTGTACAGTATGCCTAAAGACCTCCTGGGGTGTGTGGGAAAGTCTCAATCGGCTAATTATTTACAGTGCACAAGACAAAAGCCAAGCGTGGACAAATCAATTATTGCATCAAAATCCAAAGCCAGAACTGCCCAGTGTCACACAATTCATCTGACAACATGACTCTCATGCTTGTCTGATAGACGCATCTTCCACCATGCGGTGAAACCTCTCGGTTGCACGCTCAAAGGTTGCAAGAGCAAGTCCCTGATCAGCGTGAAGTTCTGAATCCTAGTGAGGCTTTGCAGAGGAAAAAAAAGGTAAGGAAGCTCTAAGGTTCCTCCAAGCTGCCACAGTGGTCTGAATGCTTAGGAAGCAAATAGGGGGAGCTGAGAGGGAAGCAGAAAGAGGAAGAGCGTTTGTCGGTGTCGACTCACCCTCCCCTTTGGGTCCAGGATGCCCTAACCGCCCAGTGTTCCTTTTGCTCACTGCCTGCTTGGGAATTGAAAGATTAAAAAAAGCACACACATAGAAAGAGAAAGCTTACAGCATGCCAGCACGATTCCTCTGACACTGAGAAAAAAAAGAAGAGCATTTCTAAATGTTATTTTGTTGCAAAAAGTGGATTCAATACAAAGGAGACTATTCCTCCTGGGCGAGCCGCTCCAAATCAGGCAAAACAAACAGAGCGAGAGCGACAGGCTGAGCCAAGAAGGATGAGGATGGGTGGCAGGACTGAGCTGGAACGAACCATGTGCACCCTATCTTTCTCTCTTTCTTTTTTCCCTCCCTCTATTTTTCACACACACGCACACAACGCATCCGCACACAATTAGGGCGAAAGCAAGCTGTCCGAGGAGACAACAAATTTGCTGGAACTTAGCAGAAAACAAAAAATTGAAGGCGAGTAAAGATTACAGTTCAGAAAGAGCAAGTATTCCAGAGGATAAAGAGAAGTGGATGGGATCGAGAACTGCGTGAGAAGATGGATGAATGAAAGGTGAAAGAAAAGAGAGGTCAGAGATGGAGTCCATACTTTCAGCTGGCGCAACAGTGCCAGTGGAGCATACCAGTAAACTACCTCACCGACATGAGAAAGGAGGGGGGAGGAGAAGGTGAAAAGAGTGCTCAGGTGGGCATGCACACACACACACACACATGAATACACAGCAAACATAAGACAGCCTTTTACTCATTTGCTATTCCTTGCAGCAGATCATCCACTCACTTTTCATCCAGACCTGCAGGTCCAAGGCAGGTGGGCAAGAGAGAGGACAACAAAAACCCATGTATGGACACACACATTCAAAGACGAACGCACACACCCACAGCTCCAAGTTAAAGGAAAAAAAAAAAAAAACACTGTGCCTACTGATCTCTTGTCTTGCTCTGCTTTCTCTCCTCCTCACCCTTTTCCCTCACATTGTTTTCTTTCTCAGTCACATGCAGAGGAGGAAGGAGGGAAGACTGGAGGAAAAAAAACAGTCTCTCCACCCTCTTCATCTCCTCCCCCTGCCTCACTCACATTCTACCTTTCTCTCTCAAGCTTTCCACTTTCACCTTTCTCACCCCCCTCTATTTCTTCCTCCACGCCTTCCCGAGGGTGACAGGATGGGGTGGAGGTGAACGGTGGAGGAAGGCATTTGAAAAGCAGAGAAAGAGGAGAGTGAAAGATCATCATTTAATTTGCCTCACAGCTGTGATCACTTACAGCCTGAGGCCCTCTTTTCCTCTGCATCAGGCAAGAACGGGGAGAAAGGGAGACATCGAGGGAGAGGAAGGTGAGCTTGACAGGAAGAATAGTTCACCTTTCTGCTGTCCATGTGCCTCCAAGGAAACCATTTATCTCTATCCTTCTGCTTGCGTGCAAAAAAGAAAACAAAGTGGACTTTTCAAAATTCCACATTTGCGGCCTGATCTTTTTCCACGTCCTCTTATCATTCCCCCTGTCCGCCGAGGAGCAGCAGAGGGACGGGGCCACAGGAACATTGCTACGTGATGTGCTTTGGCTTATAAAGTCTACATTTAATCTCCACCAGCTCCCCCCGGCTTTGGTATGGAGAGAAAGAGAAAGGGAGGACGAGGGAGAGAGTGGGAGGAGGGTGAAAAAGAGAAGAGATGATGGGGGAGGGACAGATGGAGGGAAGCAAAGGAGAGTGACGACGTGCAGCCGGCCGGGAGCTCAAATAAGCGACGGGTCCTGAAAGACTGGATGAGGAGGGAAAAAAATAGAAAAATCCCCAGGACCACACTGCCCTCTGCTTTCCTTCTTTCTCTCTCTCTCTCTCTTATGAACTGATCGACCAACTGAGTCTGCACCCGGCTAATCCCCAATCCTCTTTGACTGCTGTCTGCCAGGCATTGCATTATGGCTTTTTTTCTATTTTGTTTTTGCACAGCTGTAGAACACTGCACATCTGGATCTACAACACCCTGCATTTCTTCACAGACACCTCTCTGAAACACGATGACAGCATTCATTTTAAAATACCCCTGTACGTGCATGCATGCACACTCAATGTATCCAGGCCCATTTATCACTGTTTGTGTCCAGAAAGAGTCACCTCTCAGCATGGGGCTAATATTAGCCTGCTTTGAGGGTGAAAGACAAAGGCTTACATGGTGCTATGTGTTTGTTACACATAGCACCATGCAGAATGAGAGAAAGAGAAAGGAGTAGGGCTTTCATGATTTATGCAAATATTTGGATTCATTTTCCTTTAGAGGTCGTAAAACTGATTTCATCTGTGTAGTTCATAACAATATTTCTAGGTAAGCGAGAGCAAAGTGGGTCGTTAATTACCAGTCCCAATTTGCTCTCTCTTTGTAATCTGCTGGATATGGACAGGAGGAAGCAGCAGCCAACCAGCCAACCGGCACATCAAGAGACCCAGATCTGTCATGCCGTGGCCTACACATCCTCAGGAAATCATTGCACATGGCTGCGGCACAGCAACAGAAACATGCAACTCTGGTACTATTTCTCATTTTCTGCTTGTTTAGTGAGGAGGCAGAACACACACTCTGGAGACAAGTTGTGGTTGCAGAGATTGAATGACAGCTGTCATGTCCGATTGTCACATGGAGGACAGAGGAAGACAACAGGAGGTGATAGATGGAGGCTTAACAGTGGGCTGAGATGCAGGTGTGCAAAACTGAAAGTACAAATGTGCAAGACAAAGGCCATTGGGTACTACACCTAATACAGTCTGCTCTTCAGACTAATGACTCACAGTGAGACCTATCTGGTGCTTTTCTAAAGAAAAAGATTTCACATTTTATCAGGTAAGAACCACAAAACACTAGTGTGTTTTATCTCGGTTCTCTTGGTTCATGTGACAGACCCGCACAATGTTGTGCAGAATTGTGACATTAACTGAAAAGCATTTATACAGAAAAAGATTGAAATGGTGTGATTTGCATTTGCATTTGGCTCTTCTGAGTAAAGACATTGTGAACCACATTTTACAGCAGTTGCTCTTGAGCTTTGAGCATCTCAGAAACTGAGTTAGTTTGAGCTTCTTCTTTTTTAAAGATGGACTGGTAGATATTTCAGAGTGAATTCACCTCTGTTAGACCGAGTTTGATAGGGGAAAGAAATGGCAACCTTTCTTCCAGTTTAAGCTGCTCAGGTTCTCTTCCACCCTGCACTGTGTCAAAAGATGCAAACTAACTGGAAAATTGGTTTTCTGTGTCACCTGAGGTAGTTGGTGCACCTAGAACTACGAAGGAAATCTACACAAAACGTCCGAAGAAGTTGTGCTGGTGACCACAACTTCCTTCTTCACAAAATGTGAACAAAAATGGAGCAGTCACATTTTGTTTGACTGGAACCAAAATTTCAGCATTTGTTCCAATTTCAGCTGTTGCGGTTCTCTTTCACACCATACTGTATCAAACAAACCAAACCTTTTGAAATGTCTGCTTACCTCTTCACCTGTGTTGGTGCTGCAACAAAAACCTGATAAAGACACAGAATAAGACACTGGCCGCAACTTCTTTCTTCACGGAATGTAAACAAATATTGAGTAGTGCCAGGTTTTAGTTGTTGAAGGATTTCTCGTTTGTGTTTGGTAAAAGACCACAAACCATTTCCCCAAAGGAAGAGTTTTTGTTTTGGTTAAATTTACCCAGAATGTCATGCTCTGAAGTCTGGTTCCTGATTTTTTGAGTGGTCTTCTGATCGCTTGACATTCACTTGCATTCAATCTGCACCAGAGTTCACTTCAACTGATCACAGACCGAGGTTTATAGGTGGACTAGAGTTTGCTTTATGCATTCATACCTCCCCCAAATGAAAGGGACTTACTCGGCCAACACATTGGATATGGATTTAAATGGAACCAAACAAGGCTGGTGTGAATGCACCCTCAGATTGGAAAAATGTGAACATTAATCTTCAAGTCTTAGAAAGTTCTAAATTTCACTTAACTCCGGACTGTTCTAATAAGTGGTTTGTTGTCCCCTACTCGCTGTACTGTTAGGATGGTTGTTCTGTTGGAAAATGCATTTTGCATGTAGGCCAGCTTTTTGTGTTGATCTGCCATAGCGCCTTCTTTCCCAAGTTTGCGGGGGGTCCGACATCAATCAACCAATCCATCAAGTTTAATTGTATTGCATATTTCAGCAACAAGGCAGTTCAAAGTGCTTTACATCATAAAAACACAAAAATAGCCATAGATCACACAGTTAACAATTGAAATATAACATTTTGTCTGGTGGCAATGTTATACATCAGAGAATTTATCAATGTTCCATTTATAATGTTTCAAAACAACTCTAACCAGGTGTGTCTTAAGTCAGGATTTAAAGGAACTCAGTGTTTCGGCTGTTTTGTAGTTTTCGAAACGTTTGTTCCAGATTGCAAGGAGGAGCATAGGAACTGAATGCTACTTCTCCATGTTTGGTTCTGGATGCAGAACAGTACCAGAAGGGCTATGAGGTCTGGAAGATTGTTACAAATCTGTTGATACAGATCTTTAATGTATTGTGGTGCTAAACCATGATTTATAATCTAATAGTATTTTAAAGTCTATTCTCTGAGCTACAAGGAGTCAGAGGAAGGACTTTAGAACTGGGTGATGTGCTCTATCTGCCTGATTTTAGTGAGAAAGCCAGCAGCAGTGTTCTGGATCAACTGCAGCTGAAGACATTGTTATAGTAATGCAACACATGGATGAGTTTCTCTAGGTCTTGTTGAGACATGATCTTCAGTTGATAAAAGACTGACTTCGTAACTGTCTAGTGGCTCTGAAGGTTCAGGTTTGAGTCCATTACTACTCCCAGGTTCCGGGTCTAATCTGTATTTCCAGTTGAAATAACCGAAGCTGTGTCTTAAATCTAGATTCTTCCTCTTTAGGGCCAAAGATAACTTTTGTTTCTGTTCAGCTGGAGAAAGTTATGGCATATCCAGCTTTTTTATATGTTCAGTGCTCAGATAGGTTCTGGTGACATTGCAATGTACATCTGTATACAGGTCATCAGCATAGTTATGCACTGTAAAATACTTTAGTCACATTTAGTTGTTTCTGCTAAATGTGTTCTATTCTTTAAGTCAAATAAATTTGGTGAGTTTTAGGGTTTGAACCTAAATGTGTGACTTTGTGAAAGATAAAGTTAGTAAGGGGTAGCAAGTTGTGTATTGACTTTTTAGGCTAGCACCAAAAAAAAAAAAAAAACTAAAAGAAAAAGACAGGAGTGAGAACTGTTTTCCAGTGTGCTTAGTGGCATGTTTTTGTATCCTGTATTGCACTGTGAGTGAGATGGAAGTGTGTTACATTAATCTGACTTGTGCATCAATAAGGGAAATGTATATTTTAATGCTTGAGTATAACGCCCTGTTAACACCAAATGTTTCTGAGCCTAATTAATTGTGATGTTTAAAATACATTTTCAGATCAAAAATTGAGTTTATGCAATTTAAAACAATAATTTTAATTATTCTACAGTGAAATAGTTATTTTACATTATTTTTTATTTAGTAATTTTTTTTTCAATTTGTACTCTTTAACTAGGTGAGGGAAGTTTTTTTTCTTGCATATTGTGTAATAATTATTTGGTTTAAATTGCAACATTAAGTTAAAACACACAATACAATATTAATGACCTTAAAAAAAACAATGTTTAGACAACTCTTGTTGTTAAAACAACGTTAAATAGCATGGGATAACTTGACTAAAAAAGCTCTATCAGATTATTATGGTCATACGAAGATTATGTTTAGCAACACATATTTACCAAAGGGAGCAATCGCATCCCATGATATGAACTGTAAGGATCCACAACATGGGTCATACAAAGTTATGTACTTTGTATGAGAATACAAAGTATTCTCGTATTCTGTATTCTCAAAGTCTTCTCGAGCCAAACAGTGGTTTGGCTCAAGCAAACCACTGTATAAAAAACCAGCTCACACAGTAGTAAGCTACGCTGGAACGAATATGTAAGAGAGCTTCATGTAGAGGCCAGAAGGACCCAGAAGGACTCTTAAAGCATGGCTTGATTCAGGTAAACAGAGACATGACTTGTTGTTTAGTATAAAAACAGGAAAATGCTCATTTTAAATATGCTTTAAGATTTATAAACAGAAATCAAAATACTGTGAGGTCTGACTGTCTTGCAAGGAAGTTAGGAATTAATAATGTTGAGGACTTTTGGAAAGAAATTTCTAAAATAAATAACTACAAAACGTCACTACCAACTACTATTGATGGTGTTAATGATGTAAAAGAAATTACTCAGTTATGGCAGGAGCAACAGCAAGGTAGTTCCAGGGAACTACCTTGCTGTCCTCAGGTTTGCAGAGTGAATCCGAGCTGAGTTTAGTTGTAGAGTCTAGATATCAAAGATCTCTTGTCACTCTATGCTGAAACAAGCAGAAACTGTAACTTTTCTGTTTATCATGACTACTGCTAAGCCACTGCTAAAGTGTTTTACCACCTATCTGCTGCATGCACACCTAAAACCTGCATTCATGCTCATATAGACTGCTTAAATGCCAAGTATAAAGCTTGATGTTCACATGCACTTTAATAGGGCTCATATTTTGAATGGTGCAGACTATACACAAAAGAAAGCAAACATAACCTCAATATTTTCAACTTACACACTCCCAGTCACATTCACACATGCTACATTTCATTTTCCCTTTGTCAAATCTTCTGTTCTTGTCACTGAAGGTCATTTCACACATTAAACCAACAGGGGACAGTCTTTTGCCCATATTTTTAATGCCTTAGCTGCTGGAATAGAACTCCATTCCAGAACTGTAGGACTTCAAGGTTCTATCATGCCCACTGCTGCATGGAGAGGGTTAGAGGGTGGGAATGACATCCACCCCGCTGGAGGAAGAAAGTGGAAAATGAGAAGCATGCTGGCAACACTGACCAGACAGATGTTGGTGTGTTTGGTTTCAGAAGGATTTCAGCTCATAGACACTTTTCTGATTTCAATCTTAGGCATAAAAGAAAACCCTCTGATGGAGCAGAAGAAAGTCCAGAAATAGAATTCTGTCTGCTAGTGCAATGGCAGGAATTATCCTTCCATTTTCACTTCCTCCCTTACAGTCACAATATTTCGGATGTCAGGATATTATGATAGTGGCACTTTCCACACACACTGCGTCTTGGCAATTGGAAATATTGTGACAATAATTGTTCTGAGTGACAACTGCTTAAAGGATGGAGGCGCTGCCGCTGCCGTCTCCATCTTTTGCTCTTCTCTCCCCTTGATATCTCTTACTGATCTGTCAGCATATGAGCTAAATCACAGAGGTGGCCTGTCTTCTTCCACACACTCAACAGTTTTAATGACGTTATCAACTAGTAAATAAAACGGTGTGCTGACATTTCATTGTGGTTGGAAGGTTGCCGTATAGCTTTCATTTTATGTGGGGAAATAAATTTAAGCACATATATTAAAAATATGATGGCTGTGATATCCAGAATAAATCTGCAACTGCAAAAGCTGCCAAACTCAATATGCATCAAAGCTCAGGAACAGTGCAGGCCAACCCACAGCAGCAGAAAGTGCTTCTCCATCAGAAAAGCAGCCTGGACTCTTATTGGACCTGGTGAGGGGCCATGATTTGGCTGTGGCAGGCAGCTAACAAATAACAGTGCCATGCATACCTCAGGGAAAACGAGGAGGTTGTACAGTTATCTCCCAGGATGTAATTCTAAACTATACAACCTACTACCTCAACCTGGGAGCAAGCAGACCTGGACGCCATGCAGGGCTCCTTGGTTCATGAGCCACATAAGCCACTCAGAGTCTGACGGCATTTTTCACGCAAAAAGTGAAAGTCTTTCCTCATGATATCCTTCTAATCTAAATCTAATCTGTCCCTGCAGTGCACCAATTTCAGGAACAGTGATTGGCCGATACTTACATGAAGCCAATCTTATCCACTGATCTTATCTGCATCAGCAAAGGTTTAAAAATCAGCCTCTGTCCTCTTCTGCTCTACAGTTAAAAGTCTCAATGACTTTCTTGCTACATTTAGCAACATTTCAGACAAAAAAATTGGAATTGGCCAAAATCAGCAGGTCAGGCTTTTTAAAGATCAGTAATCGATGAATGGCCAGAAGAGACTGCACTTGGTGCAACACAGCAAACAACATAACACCAACTACTGCTTAGAGTAGCTCATTGATTTACATTGTTTACAAGTTTTGAAGGCAAAACAACTCAGAAATATACAGAACCAACCATGAGAATCCACTCATTTAAAGTTAAAACTGAGCTTCACACAAATAAAGACATTCTTGCATAAATGGCTGTTGAACTGGACCGTTCAAGGTCACTATTAAGCTAATTTTCAATTAGCAGCTCCTCAAATCTTTCTGATAAACATTACCAATAAAAAATACTTTTATCTTGACTTTTTCTCTACTCTTTCTCTTTCTTTTCTCTCTCTTTGAAGGATGAATAATTTTTTGTGACATTGTTCTAATGACATCTTTTACAATCCTTTGGAGGTTTGGATGCGCTTTGCACAGCAGCTCATATTACTGTTCAGTGTGGTACATACCGCAGAGGGCCCCTAAGAGCAATTTATTTACAGTGAATCCTCGTTTTCGTGGGGGTTAAGTTCCAAAAAGAACCAGTGATAGGCGGAATCCATGAAGTAGTAACCTTTATTTTTTACAATTATTATACAATGAAATACTCCATAATACATTGAAACCAATGAACAAAACGTTTTTACAGACCCAAGCATTTGTTTAACAAATAAAAGTGCTGTAAAAACGTATTGTAAAATAATCATTTTAATCATCAATACAAACTGAAGGCTTCAAATTGCGGAGATCAGCACCGCCTCACCGCGACCTGAGTCACTGGATTAGAACGGGAGAAAATGAAAAATTATTATGAAAAAAACTACAAAGTACAAATAGTGACACGTGTATTTACTGCTCTTCTGACTGAGCCGCTGCATCCTGACTCCGCTCTGTAGCGGTTTGTTCTTCTGAAGTGCAGGTGTGTTTTTTCAAGAGAAGAACATGGTTATAGGTAGTTGTTGTTGCTCTTTTTTCTTTGCAAACTTAAATTTGGCAAGCTGTTTTACGTATACATATTAAACCGCTACGTTATTGGCACACAAGTAGAGAAGCTAGCCAATCAGAATGCAGATGAAAGTCAGTGAAGCAGCGAGACCGTGAAAGGTAAACTGTGAGGTTTCACTGTATTTATTTTAGTGAAGTTTCACTGTATTTATTTTTCTTTTTTGCCCATATAAGAAAGATTTCTGCGTACATTGCCAAATATATATTATTGTTAAAAAATTTTTTTTAAAATCACAACTTTTATTTTACATAAAATAATGAATTTATGCGCTTTTGTTAATATAATCACATAGAAATCATTACTAAAAAAAATCAGTTCCACTTAGGGCCCACCCTAGCAGTCCTGGGGCACTAAGCAACCACTTAGTTTTCTTATGCCTTGGGCCAGCTGTATGCACACATATAACACTTCAACATCGAAATTCAGTTATGTTACACTATTTTCTTTGTTTGCGTTTCCTGGGGGGTTGGTGCTTGATTGCCTCTCCGTGGTGGGAAAAAGGCATGGAAAAGGGCTGAGTTTCCTGAAGGACTGCTGATGGATGGCCTCATTAAATTGAACCACATGCTTCATGCTGGGGGTTTTGGGATTTATTTAATCGGTTTGGGTTAGTTGTCATGTGGTAACTATTTTGTTTTTCCTATTGTGTCAACAGGGTTTAACTAAGCCTTATGGTGTCATTTCAGGTTAGATCAGTTATGTCTTTGAGTTTGGTATTTTGCGTTTACCTCTTTTATTTGCCTGCTTGCCTAATACTTATCTTAATCATTGCTCATACTTTAGGGTAAATAAAAACTCTCCCAACAACATCCATCCATTTTCCGGTCACCCTTCTCCCTAACGGGGTCGGGAGTTGCTGGTGTCTATCTCCAGCTGCGTTCCAGGCGAGAGGCGGGATACACTCTGGACAGGTCACCAGTCTGTTACAGGGCAACATAGAGACAAACAGGACAAACAACCATGCACACACACACTCACACCTAGGGAGAATTTAGAGAGACCAATTAGAGAGTCATGTTTTTGGACTGTGGGAGGAAGCCGGAAAACCCGGTAAGAACCCTCGCACGCACAGGGAGAACATGCAAACTCCGTGCAGAAAGACCTTCTTGGTGCAAAGCAACAGTGCTACCAACTGCGCCACTGCCCCCAACAACATCTGTTGTTTAATTCTGTTGTTCTGCATTCTGAAGAAGAATGGGAGAGGAGAAGGAGCTTACTCTATCTGATCTGGTGGCTATGCTACATGCTCACATGGGGCAATAGGACACCCAAGATGGAAAACAGGATGAGTTAAATTCACAACAAGAACAACAATTTAAAGCCCTTCAACATCAGTTTAAACTTCTGCAGTCAGAGATACAACTATCATCACAATCATATTCTCCTGCATCCAGGAATTCTGCTAAAATGATCCAAATGTGTTTTGGCCTTCGGGCTAAAGATAGTACTGACCTTGAGCTTGCAAGCTTGCAAGCGTGCAAACACCTAATAGTGTTTGCACAAATGACACCATTTCAATCTCCTGTGTCCATGAAGATGAGAAAATCTATCCAACAGCTGATATTCATATTAAGGTTAAGGACCAGATGTATCTTCTGAATGTGGGTGTGGTTAGTAGTCTGCCTTATTCTGTTGTGCTTCGGTGTGACCTTCCTGTGCTTTTTGATTTGATGGAGTCTGATCAGATTCAAGAGACTCCCCATAGTTGTTACCAGTGGCCAGGCTAAGCGAATCAACAGCCACTCTGACCTGCAGGGCGCTCTGCCCTTTTTCAACGAGGAGCTGGAAACTACTTCTGTGAAGCCACGGAAGACCCGCGGATAAACGAGATGGGATAAATCTCAATTTTCACATGTGGAAGCACCAATAGACCACATTGCCACTATTTGGGTTTGATATTTCAAATGATATTTCTGAACTCCACAAAGCTGATCAGTCTTTAACATCTCTTTTACAGAAGGAAAAGTTAAAGGAACCTGGAGTGGAACAGGACCTTAAGGGTGAGGAGTACATCTTGCAAAATGACATTCTCTATATCATCAGCAGAGATATGTGTTGCAGCTAGTAGTTGCCCAACAGGTGAGAAATGCCATTATTACTTTGGGGCATGCAATTCCCTGGGCTGAACACATGGGTAAGCACAAAACCACAGCTTGCATTAAACACCAATTTTACTGGCCTGGTCTGAGCAAAAATGTAGCTCAGTTTTGCAAAAGTTGTCTAAAATTTCCCGCAGAGCTCCACTCTAACAACCTCCCGGCCATTGGCGTCCCTTTTGAGCATCTTGCAATGGACATTGCAGGATCTGTAGAGAGGAGTAAAGCAGACAATCGCTACATGCTTGTTGTAACAGATTATGCAACAGAATACCCTGAGCTATCCCCTTTAAAATCTATAAAGACCAGACGCATTGCATCTTGCCTGGTGAAGTTATTTGCAAGGATTGGATTTCCTTGAGAGATTTTAACTGATCAAGGAAAAAACTGTCTTCTGTATAGAAACAAGTATATCAGTTGGGCATCCATAGCCTGAGGACTTCCCATATGTTAGCCCATCATACTGATGGGCTAACAGAATGCTTTAACCAGACCCTCAAGCAAATGCCTGCAAAATTTGTCAATGACTGTGGTAGAGATTGGGTTCAGTGGCTGGCCTATCTTCTTTTCGCCTTTAGGGAAGTGCTCCAACTCTCTGGTTTCTCTCCCTTTGAGCTGTTGTATGGGTATGAAGTTCGTGGTCTTCTATCTCTGTTATTGGGAGAGGTACTTAATAACATTTTATCTTATTCAGATGAGAGAGCGTTTGGAGAAAATGAGCGAGCTGGCCCAATTGCACATGTCAAAAGACCAGCAGCAAAAGAATATATGATATGATAAAACTACTTGGCAGCGCTCATTTGATCCAGGACAAAAGGTACTTGTGCTCCTCCCCAGCAATAACAGCAAAATGTTGGCCAAGTGGCAGGAGCCATATTAAGTTATGAGGAAGCTCAGACTAATCACATAATGAAGTATCGACCACAGGACAGTTGCAGCCCACCAAGGTTTTGCACATAAGAGTGAGTGGGTTCAGTGTGCAGAACACAAGGCAGATGCACTGCTCATTCAGAGGGTGGCTGAAGTTGATGAGCAATATTTATCATCTTCTGCCTCTCTAGATTTGGATCATGACCATCTTCTCAAGGACAAGCAGCAACAGGTGAGAGAACTATGTCAATCTGCAGTGTTTCAACAGAAACCAGGAAGAACAAGGAACATGACTCTGTAGTACAAGAAGGTACTACAATGTAACCCAGTAACCCAGAAAGATTATGTAACCCAGTGTTAAAAACACAAGTGAAAGTTTATTATGTAGTTTGATGTTAATTTTTTTGTTTCACAGGATTGGAAAGTATAAACAGATTTTGTGTTTTATTTTACTTAGAAAAATATATCAAAAACTTCTAAAAATCTTTAAAAAGCTCTGAAGTAGGCCTTTCGTGATTGTTTTGCTGATGGATTGGGCAACCAATGGCTGGCATGGTCTGATATTGGGTCAGCCAATGAGGTTGATTGTTCCGCCCCTATCACTACTGCGCTGTGATTCTGCTCAGAACGCGTCAGACAAGGTTGAGAACTCACAGCTAACCATTGTTTCTGTTAGAGCCTGAAAGAGCTTATGTGACAGCTTCCCTTTATGCCCGTCCCGTCATACACACAATGGAGGCCAGTTGGTTAAATTTTCTGTAATGAATGGTCAACACAAATTAGCACAGTGAGCTCCCCTACTGGTCCACCAGTTCTCCGCGTATACAGTAGAGCGCTGAACAGACTGTGTCACAAACAGTTATTACAATCAGGCTTAACAACATATTTTTCTAACAGATGATCGTATAGTGATATTTGAGTACTAATACTTCTTTAAAATTAATTTAATACAATCTGGTCTTTCTCTTATAAATGAAGAAAAACCAAAAAAAAAAAAAAATAGACATAGACAGCAGTCAAATTTAACTAATAAACTATTTAACAGTAACTTCTAACTGAAACAGGGAACAAACAAACTGACAGGCGAACAAATACAGCAAACTGACAACATAATAGACAAACCGACAAACTCAACTGAAGAAAAACTGACAAACATAACTGACAACATGAATTACTGATAAATAATGTAACATAATTACCTGTAATGAATGGTCAACACAAATTAGCACAGTGAGTTTTCCCTTCTGGTCCACTAGTTCTCTGCTTATTGTAATAAAACTCCATGCAGTTTGAACACATCAGTCTTTGATCACACCCACTATGACTGTTCAGAAAAGAACTGGATTTGGTGACTTACCACAGTAGAATGCTGAACAGACTGTGTGGAACTTACAGTTTATCTTCCTATTTATGGTGAACCAGTAGGGGGCGCAAAAAACCACTCATTACATGGTAATTACAAAACATATTTCAGCAAGAATTTCATCTGTATCTATTACCCGTTACACATATAAAATCTGGACAAACAGTAAGAAAAAAAATATTGGTATAGTTTCTCAAAATATATAATTGAAAATAGTAAATTTGGGGGGTTTTTTATCTCAAAGTTTCTTTGAGAGCAGCTGAGACTGGGGAGAAAATCCCCATTAGCGTCAGACACGACAGAGCGTTGGTGAGTGATCGCACATGCTCGGCAGTTGGCTCAGTAAATTGGTTAAAAATTGGCAAAAACACGTAATATCTGACCAAATTTAATAAAAATAAAGTAGCACAGTAAGATCTTTATTATTATTGTTGTGTATATTGTTGTATTTATTTTTCTTTGAGTACATGTCGTAATAGTTCAACGGTTCTATATCAGTTATGTGCTTTTTTTCCGTTGGTATTACAAGACATTTATAGTGTTGAAGATGTACCGGTACTTTCTGACTGAAATATATATTATTATTATTATTATTTTATTATATTATTTATATTATTACAATATCTTTACCACATATTAAGCTAATTTCTTTAGTTTTACTGATGTGTAAGTAATATTGTATTCTGATAAACTGCTGACTTTTGTACAACTTGAAAAGAAAAAATTGAGCAATGATGGAAGATCTCTTAATTATAACAATTTATTGATACATAGGTTTGATTGATATTGGCATCTTGTATTCTGAGATGTTTTGTTTGGGCCTTGTTCCAGGTCAGGTTTTTTTTTTTTTTACGGTGCATTTTTGGCCTGGAGTGCCCAGAGACTTCAAGACCCACTTCTGAATTTGGATGGCGAGCCCCAGCCCAGAGAACCCAGTGAGATGGTAGATAGTGACCCCACTGGTCACTATCCTTGAAATACTGAGAGAGTCGACCGACACATTGGAAGAGACTGGAGAGATTTTCTGTTTAGAAAAAAAAACGCGCGCTATTTTGTTGCAATTGTACATGTGGATCCACAATTGTTTTTATTATTAAATTTTACTTTCTTGTTGACACTTTGTGCACTCCCTTGTTGTCATTCACACCTCGGCTCCCGAGAATTCACAGTCTTTTGATCCAGCCTAACTTCTTTTTAGATATACTTTTATAGCATTGGTGCTGGTCAGAGAAGTAAATTAAATTACCTGCCTTTTGCTATTATTAGGTGTATTTAAAGTAACTTTTGGGTTACAATTACTCTATAGACTATGCTGTCTTCATTAAAGACTGAAGTTGACATGATATTTTGCTTAAAGATTATTGAGAACTCTAAAAGTGAATGGTATAACACAGTGGTGTTGGTACCTCAGAAGAATGGAAGCATTAGGTTTTGCATTGATTTCAGATACCTAAATCTTATATCCTTGTTTAACTCCTATCCAACACCCAGAATTGATGACCTCCTCGAACGTCTGGGAAAAGCAACATATTTGAGTGGATTTGTGTCAGGGCTACTGGAAGGTCATCCTCACTGAACGATCCAAAGTTCCCTGCCTTCAGGACACCATGAGGGCTGTTTCACTTTACAGTCTTACCATTTGGGTTGCATTGGGATCCAGCCACTTTCCAACAGCTGGATCAGGTATAGCACAACTGCTCTGACTTTTCTGCTGCTTACTTGGATGGTACTGACATTCACAGTATCACATTGGAGGAGCACATGGAACATCTGGATTGTCCTGGATTGCCTTCAATCAGCTGGGCTGACTGTGAACTCATGAAAGTGCGTCTTTGCTGCTACTGAGAGAATACCTAGGGCATGTCATCTGCAAGGGGGTTATCAGGCCACAAATTAATAAAGTGAAGGCGATGGAATAATTTCCTCAGCCCCAAACAAGGAACCAACTTGTTCCTATGCTATTTGTGGGCATAAGTGGGTTCTACCTTCGTTTATCCCCAAGTTTTCCAGTACTGGGGGATAAAACCAGTACTAGAAAACTGGGTTTGAGTTAGGGCAGCTCTGCTCACAGATCTGACGGGATCCCACTCTCCTAATCACATACAATGGACCAAGAAGTCAGTGGCTGCATTTATAACATCCAGCAGTCACTAATTAAGCAATCTTTATTGTAAAATCCTAACCTTAATTAAGAGTTCATATTACAGACTGTTGCTTCAGATCGAGGTCTGGGAGCTGTTCTCCTTCAGGAAACAGGAGGCAGTCAACCAATGGCATACATCAGCCGGAAGCAGTTTCCACTGGAGGTTTGCCATTCCACAGTGAACTTGCTGGGAAGACATTTCACATTGGAGACAGATCATGAACCACTACAAGGGCTTACAAAGATGAAGGACAAAAATGGGTGAATTACCTGTTGGTACTTGGCTCTCCAATCATTTCAGTTCACAGTGCACCACATACCAGGAAAGGAGAATATTAGGGTTAAACACATATTAACAAAGACAGGAAAGACAAAAGAGTTAGATTCTTTCTTACTCGCGAGGAGAACAGACAGAGATGTGCTTTCAGTTACAATCTCTTTTTAGATATACCAACACATTTGCCTGCTCCTCTCTTTTTATTGTTTTCAGGATCCCTAATCACAAGGACACTGTAACTCTAAATTCATCACATAGCTACATCACCAGTTGTCATTTACTAACTAAGACACAAATTATCCTGCACTACATAATCTCATTCCAGACACAAAGTCTAACAGAATATGTAGTAAACCTTCACAGTGACAGTTTTATAGCAATTCAGCAACTAAACGAAACAGAGCTCTTCACCAAGAGATAACCCTGCAGGAAGACTGTTGTCTCTGCTTTCTGTCAGTGAGGCTTTCTGAGAAAGGAATCAGAGTAAACCAACAATACAGAAATATTCTTAATTCTATAATGAGATTAAACAATAAACGCATAAAAGAAAGATAATATTATAAGATTACATGAGAATAACAAATATTTGATTAATAATATCACAATTTCTCCAACAGAGAACCTCACTGTTGACTGTGTCTCTCGCTCCATCAGGGAGAGTCCTGAAGAGAGGGGGTGTGTGATGGCAAGCCATACAAGGGTAAGGGTAAGAAAGAGTATTAAAAGTGACACATGTACTGGACATTTAGACACATGTAATACACCAGAGTAATGGCATGGTAATAACCATGTTTAGACTCTGTTCAAGTATTTGTGTTTTTACTGAAAATATTTCAAAAACAGACATTTAGAGAGATTGCATTTTTTTAGATAAATTTCTTTGCCAGACAATGATTCCATTAATGTTTTCTAAATCACTAATAATCCAAATGGTTGCTTGTTTTTGCAATGGGAGATCAAACTCTTTTATATCTCCTCCAACTGTCATTTAACAAGATGCACTATATTGATGTCTTCTTCACCAGTACTAATAGTCTTGCTGCAGCTAGTTTACTACTGTCTGAAAAAATTTATGGGAAGGTCTCCAACTGACATGTGGAACACAAAGGACAACACAGAGGGAACGTTTTATGGATTAGTCCACTCCTCTGCACCATTTCTTTTAACTGTTTAAAACCATAATGTTCATAAAGAGAAAATGTGGACAATGCTAAGCACCTCAGGAAGACAATGAAAGCTGGCATAGGTTATGTTGGAAGGAACTGAGGGTTGTAGTTGTGAACCAGCAGTCACTGTTGGCAGCAGGGGAAGCTTCTTTGAGGGGATCTGGGAAGAAACAGTTGAAGTTAGTAGGAGTTTGTTATCGGTCCCTGCTGTGTTCAGCTGATGTTGCTCCGAGATGTTGAAGCTGCACAGACAGGAACCTGTAGTTGCAAGCTTGTAATGCCAGTAAACACAAGTTCGGATCTACGGGTTCAGGACTGTGAGCAAATGGCTTCCTGAATCCAGCAAGTAGGACAGAAGAAATGTCCTCCTCTGTGTGTGGATGTGCTGTAAAATTAATTTAACCATTTTTTTTTCCTGTAGATATGTTTATTAATTTTTGTTTAATAACAACATAAGACAGAACAAAAGCTTAGCAGTGCAATCCACAGGAGACAAAAAGAAAAGATAGGGGGCATACATTTTTCCATCATCATATAGTTCACATCTAAGGATTTATAAATGCTCGAGACAGAATGGTAGACAAGTGTCCTTCAGCATAGTCCAAGAAGGGCTTCCATCTGCGTCCAAAAGTCTCAGTCTACAGAGTGGACGAGGCATGTTTGAAAGTCGAGAGGGATATACTCCAAAACAAGCTTTTTCCACCCAAAAATACCAGGAAATTTATAAGAAATCTAATGAAACAAAATATTGTTTTGAGCACAGAAAATTAGGACATTATACAACTTACTCTTCTTTTGATTTTTAATATGTTTATTTGGTAGACCAAGGAGAAGAGACAACGGATCAAGATCGATTTTAGTTTTGATAATTTTTCTAGTCTCAGCCAGAATTGATTCCCAGTAGAACTGGATTTTAGGGCATGACCAAAGACAATGTGTGAAGCTGCCTTCATGTATTTTGCATTTAGGGCACAGGGAGGAGGACCCTGGTTTAAACTTAGACACCTGATTTGGGGTCAGGTGAGCTCTATGTAGTAATTTAAGTTGCGACGCCCAGGAGTGATTACAAATATTAATTTTTCAGGCAGAGTTCCAAATACTGCTCCACATTTCATCAGTAATCTCGATATTCAGCTCTTCTCCCCAGGCCTGAGCCATAGTTGGAAAGTGACATTTATAACATTTTAATGTTTTGTAGCACATGCTGAGTGACACTTCACGAGTTCTGAAAAACAGTTTTTCAATGCCCAAAACCTCAGTGTCTCTGAGTAGAGTTGTTTCGTTTTTAATAAAGTCTCTTCGCTGGAAGAAACAGAAAAGGTTATTTTTCCCTACTCCAAAGGCTTCCACAACTTGATTAGAAGACATGAGGATCCCATCCTTAAAAAGACAGCCCAAAGAGGAAATACCCTGAGCCTCCCATTCCCCAAAACCTGCATCCAACATACCCGGAAGAAAGTCAGGGTTCTGGACAAAGGGTGTAAATGGGGATGTTTTCCCAGTTCTGCCCTCGATGTGTTGAGCCGCTTTCCAGGCCTTGACTGTATTCACGGTAATTGGATTGTGACAACCTTTATTTATTGTTGTCATATTTTTGAGGAAAAGCAGGCTATTAAGAGGACAATCACATAACAAGGCTTCGACATCCAGCCACACTGTGGATGAATTTCCAGATATATATAAGAAAACTCACTTGATATTTTTTTAGGTCTGGGAGATCTGAGCCTTCCATGTATCTTGGTAGCTGTAGTGTTGACATTTTTATGAATGCTCTTCTTTTGGCTCAGATAAAGGAACCAAACCAACTCTTTAATTGTTGGATCCACCTTTGAGTAAACAAAATAGAAATCATCCTAATTGGGTATAACGAGGGGGAGAATGTTCATCTTAAGAAGCGAGATTCTACCCAGTCGAGATATGGGAAGACAGTTCCATCGTTCAGTTTTTTAACTTAATTTTTTCAAATAATGGGACAAAGTTTGTTTTGAACATCTGATCAAAGAAAGGTGTGACAAATATGCCGAGATATTTAAATCCTGCAGGGGACTAGTTAAAAGGGGAACTAGGGATATAAAGTTGTCTACCCAAGGGCATGGCCTCGGATTTGGAGAAGTTTATTTTGTATCCCGAGAATGAGCCAAACTGATTAATAATTGCGATGACTCTTTCGACCAAAGTGATAGGATAGGTCTGGAGAGAAACAAAAGAACATTGTCGGCATACAAAGAAATTTTATGGATACCTCGATCAGTGTTGATACCTATTACATTGGGATCACTACAAATTGCTTCAGCCAGTGATTCTATTGCAAGAGTAAATAAAAGAGGTGAAAGGGGGCAGCCCTGCCTTTTAACCCCTTCCACCTCAAAATTACTAGACCTAAGCCCATTTGTAATAACTGCAGCTAAAGGACGACTGTAGAGGACTTTAATCCAGCTGATAAAGTTGAGACCCAATTCAATTTGATGCAGAGTATGAAAAAGAAATGACCATTCCACGCAGTTGAACGCCTTCTCTGCATCTAAGGAGGCCACAAGACCATCCATCGCCCGCCGCTGACACCGCTGAATCACATTCTAAAGACGTCTGAGGTTGTTGCAGGAATTCCGCCTCTTGATAAAACCCGTTGGGTCTGTCCCTATCAAAAGGGGTAGAATGTTTTCCAAGCATGTTGCTAGAATTTTGGACAGTATTTTCAAATCTACATTAAGTAATGAGATGGGCCTGTAAGATCCACAACTTTCTGGAGATTTTGATTTCTTAAGAATTAAGGATATATTTGCTTCCCAGAGGGAAGGGGGGAGGTCACCTGTACCAAATGAATCATTCAGCATGGATAAATAGGGTATTGACAGCAGATCCATAAATGTTTTGTAGAATTCTGAAGTGAGCCCATCCGGGCCCGGTGCCTTCCCTCCCTGGAGAGATCTGATGGCTCTTTCCACCTCTGCCCCCAATATTTCTGCTTTTAGATCTTTATTTTTGTCCTCAGGCCAATTGGGCAGCTTAGTTTTTGAGAAAAAAGTTCCCATTGAAGTTTGGGGGTTGTCACATTGCTCAGATTGGTAGACTTTGTAGAATTCAAAGAAAGCTGCATTTATTTTCTCCGGGTTTGTAGTACATGAACCCCTCCGGTCAGAATTTGAAGCAATTGTTTGGGAGGACTTCCATGTTTTTTAAGACAGAAAAGGTATCTACCTGGTTTATCCCCATGTTCAAACAATCTTTGTTTAGCAAATTTGACTTTGTCTGTAGCGTTCTGCGAGCACCGGATAGCAATGAGCTCCCCCAACTTGGGGGATGGTGTTTTTTATATATTCCTCTTCTGCAAGTCTAAGCTTCCCTTCCAATATATTTTGTTGTTCTGCAATTTGTTGTTTTTTGTTGCAAGTATATGATAATATCAATCCTCTACTAAATGCTTTTGCTGTGTCCCAAAGCAAGGAGGGGCTGCTAGCAGAAGAACTGATAGCAAGAAACTGTTTGAATTCTGTTCTAAAATACTCCACTAATTTCCCATCCTTTAAAATGAAAGGATTTAGTCTCCAGTGATTTGACTGAACCCTAGAATTTTTAAAGGTATAATCTAGATACACTGCAGCATGGTTAGATATAACAATGTGTCCTATTTTGTATGAGGAAACTTGTCTTAAAATAATTTTAGGGAGCAAAAAAATAGTCAGTACATGTGTGGCATTTGTGAGGGTTGGAATAGAAAGTGTATTCCTTTCCAGCAGGATGGAGTTTTCTCCATACATCCACAAACCCCGCCTCCTCAAAAAGATCAAAAATCTGTTTTGACTTACCTGAAATGGGAAGGGGGCTAATGGGTAGTCTATCAATCAGTGGATTTTTAAGGCAATTAAAATCACCTCCTACAATGTCAAGAGAGAGTTTTGCCATTATTTCCGTTAAGAAGTTAATAGATGACCCGGTGGAAAATAGACATTCAGTATGGCAAATTCTTCCCCATTTATCATTGCTCGTGTCTTTAATACATTCTATTACTTTAAAGGGGACAGTTTTCAATAAGAATCACAACTCCTCTACTTTTGTTTGTGAAAGAGGAGAAAAAAAACATGTTCAAAACCGCATTGCTGTAGTTTTCAATGTTCAAAGTCGTTTAAATGTGTCTTCTGCAGCAGCGCTATATCTACACCTTCCTTCTTTAGGGCTAGAAGGACCTTTTTCTTTAATTGACTTTTAATGACTTCCTTTAATGTTCCATGTACATATTCTTAGCATTTATAATCCAAAGTTATAATGTAATGCCACCCAAATAATGATTACATATAAGGACTACAATGTGCTGAGCTGAACAGGTATTAACCAAAACCAACAGACTCGAACCAAAATAAAACAGAACAGAACAAAAAATGCACTTTCCAGGCTCGTTTTCCCCCTAAACACACAGGGGCCATCCCTTCCTTAACCAAGCCTGTGTGTCTCATCTCCCTGATGAAGACACGCAGACAGATGAACCCAAAAGAGAAAGTCCATCACATATCCATCGCTGCCGTGCACCACAAAAAAATCACAGGAAAATGTAGCTGAGCAGATCACGTTGAAGATTCATAATCATAATTAACACATTACTTGTCCTTATGAGTGAAGAAGAGAACAAAAAGAATCACAACATGGTTAAAGATCAAACCTCTGATAGTGACCAGAGCGTTTGCCTCCATAATCTTCCGCTGGTGTTATTTCATGCTACACTATCCATAAACTCCACTGTTTTATTCGGCAAATTAAAAATCTTTGCTTCTCCATCGCACATAATCCTCAACCTGGCCAGGTAAAGAAGGGAGTACTGGATGCCTGCCTCCCGCAGCCGTCGCTTTACCGCATCGAATCCTTTCCGCCTGCACCTGGTGTCTGCCGAAAAATCCTGTAAGAACATGATCTTAGAGTTCTGATACATCAAGAGCTGGTTGCGGCTTCCCGCTCCCTGCACAGCTTCGAGAACCTGTTGTTGATCCTGGTAATTATGAAATCTGATCAGCACCGGTCTTGGGTCTCTGTGTAGGTCAGAGTTGTGGAGCCAGTGTTCGGTGTGCCCTTTCAAGCTTGATCCGGCCTCTCTTGGTCTCGACTCCTAGAAATTCGGGCAACCATTTTTCAAAAAATTTTAGGTCTCCAGAACCAGCCTCCATGCCCTCTTTTAGACCAAGCACCCAAATGTTCTTTCTCCTGCCTCTATTTTTGATGTCGTCAATTCGTTGAGCCATAGTGAGGGCCTCTTTCTCAAACTTTTTTATGCGGGCTGCAGCCTGGTCAAGGCCATCCTCCTGAGCTGTAATCCTGTCCTCCGCATCTGTAATGCGTCTGACCAGCATTTTGATCTCCATGGCCTGGCTCTGAAGCATTTCAGTCAGAATGTCTACTTTCTGGGAGATTACTGATGAAATGTTCCCAGTAATTTTCTCAATGACTTGGCGAAGAGCAGGGTCGAGTGTAGTGGTCCCACCAGCTTCTGGCAGTTGAGCAGCAAGCTCTGCATTAGCCAGTTGAGACTCCACTTCACCGGTCTTGTTAATTTTCTTTAGGATTTTGGGCGGCATTATGCTGGAGTGATTCGGAGGAGCGTTTATCAGCGTTCGTATTACCACATTTAGTTGAAAAGTCTTAGTAAGTGGGTGGTATTCTGCTCAGATATAGAACATGTGGTGCGCAGCTAGACGAAGTCGACCGCTTGCTATGCTGCCATCTTCGGCCCTTAACAGATTTTTAATGTTGGAAAAAATAATTTGTTTAATGATTCTATCGCCAAGATGTCAACAATTACTACTAAAATGATCTTTTGGGTTGTATTTCAGCAGATTTTATGGATCACAGTTTTAAGTCAACATTTTCTTTATTGTTTCTTTTTTGTTTAAAAGTACCTGAACTAAGCAGAACTTTTTCCTAGCTTCACACAACAACCTCTGACTTGCAAAATTACAGATTGAAGCCCTATATCATGACCACAACTAGTAAAGTTAACTGAGCATTGCTTGTTTTGCCAGCTTTTGCACATCACTTTTCTCCAACTGTATCCCTCACTGTATCCAGAGGCAATCAGAGAGACCTGTGGCTGAGGAAAAGAAATATTCTGAAAGGAAATTTTAAAGAAAATGATTTTCATAAAACAGTGCTTGTAATGGTCTCGCTATCCTGTCTAGTGCCAAAGCTAACCATCAGCGAAACTCCTTTCATACGAGTCAGGATTATTCAGTTCTTCCTTTATTCACGCAGAATGGAGTGAAACTGCCAACACAAAACAACATAAATTTGATAAACAACTTAACTTGTTTCTCACACATTAACACAAATGCTCATTTTAAGTATACCTACAGGCATTGCGTCGAAGAACTCGATCTGAATACGCCGTTCATAAGGCACCCGTCTGAACACCTGCTCTATCGCTAGCAAACAAGCGTACTGGCTAAATAACGTAAAGTAAAACATTTCCCTAAAAATCCAGCAGGTGGCAGCAATGCGCCATACAAAATAAACATCCACAGTTTACAGGACAGGACAGTGCTGCTTTCTAAACATCTGTGTGCTGAATGGTTTTTGAGAGTTCAGTCACTAAACCCCCCTGCAGGCGCGTGCAGAAGGGGGTGCTTTGGGGGCTTGAGCACCTGCCCCTTTTGCTCCATGGCCCCAAGTGCCCTTTTGTTTTTTTTTTGTTTTTTTCCTTACACATGTATTACAATTATTACTATATTACTATTATTTTTATTATTACAACACAATAAGCCCTCCGGTCATATTGTTACCTTTGACCTTTTGCCCGTGACGCACGACGCACTTGCCTCTCCCGCGGTGAGATAAGGCGGCTAACTGCGGAGCTCAAGCTAGTGACGTTCCAGATTACAAAACAGCTTTTGGTGAACTGAAAAAAAATATTTTTGGTGAAAACACTGGAGTCGGCTTGCTACTTGTCAGATAACGGAAAACGTTAAATGTTGTATTGTTTCTCCTTCAGCACGGAGTCGCGGTTTAAGCAGAAATGAAATATAACAAGACAGGCGTCTTAGAGAATATAAGTCTCTAAGTCCTTTCTCTGAATAAACTGAGGGGAGGAGACAGACAGGTGAGGAAAAGCTGTTCTTATCTATCGATCCAGTATTTTTATCATCAGACATTAGGCTGTTGTTGTGCTATGAGCTAGCTGCTAGCTAATGACTTTGCTAGCAAAGCAAGGTAACTAAATAGCTTCCCTGTATTGTTAATGACAGTAGTCATTCTTCAGTATTACTTATGCAATAGGGGCACATCGCCCGTCCAAAACCTATCATCTCCATAATGGATATATGTCCGATTTTCTAATTTTCTTTGGTGAATGATGTATATTGCATTTATTCTAGCATTAGGTAAATGTATCTTGAAGGAGAATTTAAATAAAAGTCCAACAAGGATATTCATTTAGAATTAAAAATAACTCATCCTGAACTACCATGATAGATATAATGTATGTAATAATCAAACTGTTTCTGTCCAATAAAAGCATGTCATTAATGAAGGAGCAAACATAAACTTTTATTTGCACACATCAGAAATCTTTGGTTTTGATTTTAGGCTCTCCCCAGACGTTATGTGAGAATCGTAAGCAAAACTTTGAATAGCAAGCAAAGATTTCTGACATGCACAAATAAGTTTGTTTGTTTTGCAAATAATTTTTTTTAAGTCATGAGATAAAAATTTGTGATTTTAGTTAAAAAAAAATTAAGTTAAACTTTTTTTGTTGAAAAAAATGTTACAATTCAAAATGTCTTGATCACAATTTTATATTATTTAATTGAGGTTAGTATTTTAATTGAATAATTGTGAACCAATTGAACTCCATAGGAGAGGTCTCATTTTCTCTGAAATTAATATTGTTATGCTATGGACTGAAAAAACATATTGGTTTAAACACAAGGGTAAAGAATTGGTAGTGTGGTTTATTATAGTGTTCTGATCATAATTCTTTGTTTTGCTTTTTTCAGTTCAAAGACGCCACGTAAAGAGAGACGTCAGAAACAAAAAGAAAGGCAGTGGATTGTTGACCAACTGGGTCAACTGTGCCAATCATTCACAGTGAGGTTATTAACATTCTTCAAGACATGACCAACAGAAAACTGTTGCTATGAAACAAAAGAGAACAAAAACAGCAAAAAATGCTTAAAAGTTTGAAATTTGTTTTTAAACAGTTAAAAGGCAAGAGACTGAAATAAATAAGACTTCACTCAACACAGAGAAGATGAGACAATGAGGAAAAAAGAGAAACTGACAAGAAAAAAAGAAGAGGAAAGATTGAAGAAAATGTACATAGGTACTTACAAAATACACTAAAACACAATTAGAGTAGTCTTTTCTCATAGTGACATGCATTAGTTACATTTTTGCTTTTGTTTTTTTTCTGCAGTTCCACGTTAAAGTTTGATGCAGCTCTGTTTTTCTGAATGGACCGTCATCTCCACTGCAAGTACAGCAACCCAAGCAGATGTTCTTTGATTGTATGTCTCACAATTTTGTAATCTGTCATTGTTAATTAAACTCTGAGAGCTGTGTGACTTTGTTAATATTCTGTCCTGAAATGTGATTTGATGTGCCCTTTTTTTTTGAGCACCTGCCCCTTTACTATTCTCTGCACGGCCCTGCCCCCATGCACCACAATTCTGGCAATAATGATTTGGAAAATTTGTTGAAATGTAAACAAAAACTAGGCAGAAATTTTTATATTTGTTTCCACAAGGTACTTAATAAAACTAGTGACCTATCTTAAAAAAATGTCTATAAAAATTTGCAAAATTACAAGACAAAAATCTTGATGTACAACAAAAACAGCTTGTGGAAAAAGAACAAACCGATTTAGTTTTTTTGTTGTAAAATAAAAGACATACAAAATAATCAAATAATAAATAAATGTGTGTAATTTCTGATTCTAATTGAATCTTGAGAGCACCAAAAGATACCATCTCCTCAACACACCCCGGTTCAAACCAGACAAACTGAGCACCCCAAGAGGGTAAAACCTTTAAAACTCAAATGAAAAAGAAAGTAAGTGGTCAAATTTCCACTTGTAGACTCCTTCTACACTTTTCCATTTGCCTGAATTTAAGTGAAACATCTGACTTTGAAGCTGTTGCAATGTTCCCTAAAGTATGTCATAGGGTCTTTGTCAGGGAGCTGAAAGATAGCTTGAGATAGGGTGAACAAAGAGTCGCTGGGGTCTGTGGGACCGCAATGGCCCACACCGCCAAACCGCTCCAGTATATGTATATCTCGGTCTGCACACACGTGTGTGTGTGTGTGTGTGTGTGTGTATGTATGAAGACCCTCTAAAGCCCAAAACCTGCGTTTTTCAGTGCTGAGTGGCGACACCCGCCGAACCCAGCATTGCACAGTCTACCAAGCAACATAGCCAAGAAGGAATGAGGGGTCACAGGAGTTGAAGAACTGAGAGGTGAGGAAGTAGTATGTCCTTACCCCTTCATAATATCACACTGTAAAAAGAGAGCCACTGCCAAGCCAGCAAGTAGTATTTACTCTCGCAACTTTGCTCATACACAGCAAACATCAGCAGAAAGCAGCACCACGCCCCATTCAGCAGCACCATCGACTGATGGTGACTACCAAACAGCAAAGCTGGACAAAACAGAGCTCTGGAGCACATTTGCAAGGTGGTAACTTACCAATTTGCCTTCATGTTTAGCTTCCAGGGACTCTACTCTGGGAGGCCTACACAGCTGTAGCAGAAGTTAAAGGCTGTCACGTCCACTGTGGCCCATCAAAAAAAAAAAAAAAAGATTTAAAGACTACAAACAATAAACTGCTCCAAAAAAGCAGCTCAGGCAGCAGAGGGGTGAGAAAAGAATGAGACAAATAAAAGAAAGCAAAGTGAGGAAGAACAGAAACTGTAGAGGGAGAAAGAAAGGGGGAAAGACAGAAAATTTTAATAATTTTCAAACAATTTAACCGTATACCAGTAATTATCATAACTACCCCAAAAAACAAAACAAAAGGGGCAGTAATTATTCAACCTATTAATTGTACAAGCTACTCTGCTGCATTGTGAGCAAATGACAAGAGACATCTGTTTGTAACACAGCCAGGATCGCAGTCCAAAACAAGGAGAAAAAAAAAAGTGAAAATTGGCTTCGTTTTTCTCTTTTTAATATTAAATTCTAAAACTCTCCTTGTTTCTTTGACCCTCTCACAATGAAGCAAAACACAGAACAGAGAGAGGGGAGTGTGGAGACTCAGCAAAGGGAAAATGCAGCCAGGAAGCCGTCTTCTTGTCACCCCTGAATCTCTCCCCTTTTATTCCCCTCCTCGCCAGTCCTTCCACTCTCCTTCTCTTTTTTTCTCCTCCGCCTCACAGAACTCTCTTCTTCCTCCGTCCTCCCTTCTCCAGCACAACAGAGTCCAGGTATAGCTTCTCCTCACTGAGTGCTTCTCTTCCCAAATTGCAGCTCACATACACCTGTCCCCACAGCCCCACACAACATCTCACACAGCCAGAAGCACACTGGCCAGCTTGCACTTACACACTTACATGGAAATCCCAGACAAAAGTGTGTGCACAGACCACAGACATACAAATCGCCACACATGCATTTCTTGGAAAGCTGCCCTGCACCAAAAAACAAATATCAATCTTTAGTTAGCTTCAGCTGTGAATAGAAAGAAGTCATTCCGGGATTTGGCTCTGGTTTATGGAGGCTCGGATACGGACCAGTCGTCCATATGCCTTCTGTTCGCAGCTCAGAGCACCTGCAGATCTCACAGCATCGCACCATGAAACATTTCTTCTACCTCTCTTGCGTTGTATTTTCTCCCTCCTTTCAGCTGTTTTGCAAGTCAAATCATAAAGCCATCACTGTCCTTGGAAACGGGGAGCAGGGAGTTACTTCATCGTGTTTTGGGTCGGGTGGTCAGGGTTCTCCAAATACACATGTACACAATGCACAACCTTTGCTCTATTCTAGGACATAGGTCCATGCCTACTAGATCAATACAACATTCAGATACAGGAGAGAGGTCTTTGAATGAAGACTCACACACACCATAGTATGGAGCTAAAATAGTATCATAATTCACAAATGCACAGAACAAGATTCACACTTGTATTTCTGATGCAAACATAAATATATCTTGATTACAAACTGCATGTGGCCTGCAAGTTGAAGAAATGCACATCAATGTGTATTTTGGAGCTGGGTACATATTTTGGCAGATTGCATATTCAGAATAAGTAAAAAAAAAAATCACTTTGTTTCTGAAAAGCATGACTTAAGTGATTTATTATGTTGCTAAGATCATTTATCATTTAAGGACCACAGCTTTGTAATAATTCATAATATACAAAGGCTATTATTATAACCTTGAATAAATTCAACTTATGTAGTTCTATAGAAAGAAACTAGCCTGACGCTATTAGCTTGCAGAAGCGGCAGCATAGCTCGGCAGCAGAGCTTACAACTAGCTTGTGTTGATAGTTGCACAATTAAATCACTTAACATTAATAATCATAACATGGAGATAACTAGCTAAGTATGTTAGTATAAATATTTCACTTACTGCTCTTCTGTCGATGCCAGGAGCCAGGTTGAGGTCTAAACTGTCCGTGCTTTAGCATGGATACAGCCCTTTTGGAATGGGTTAATGTTAAAACAAAGGTTACCCCAAAGTGGGGGTCCATTCATATGACTGGCTCGAACAAGGAAGCTATCTGATGGTCTTATCTGATCATCCAGACAGACCATTTACTGAAAAAGACATTTGTGGATTGAGATGACAGAGGAGTCTCAAAACTCACACAAATGAAGCACATCTCAGGCCAACAGCAGCTTCTAAATCAAGAGTTGTCTGTGTTTGCATGAAAAATACAAGTATGACTCTTGTTCTGTGCATTTCTGAATTTTGAGACTGTTGTAGCTCCGTTCCATAGAGGAACTACAAGTTTATACAAATTAATTGGAGCAGAAGAATGAGATTCCTCTTAGGAGTTAAATTCGGTTCTAATACTGACCCTCTTGTCTCAAACAGCAGTGAAGGACTGTAAAAATCAAAGCACAGTTAAAGTTATATTGAAATGTAAAACTTATTTCTTTCTTAGGGTGAACTTAGACTGGCTATGTGGCTAAAGAGATGAGAACCTCATCCTGACAACATACTGCAGGAATTGTGGGTATTTACTTGAAGGGAGTTGATGCATCCAAATTGCAATAACAATTTCTGTGGAGAACTTCATATTGTGTCTCCAAGGGGCAACACTAGAAAATATTCATACACTGTAAAACATTTGAATGTGATTTAACTTGAAAATAAAAGTCCACTTGCTGCCTTGAAAATGTAATTTAAGTCAACAAGAAAATTGTATTGCATCTCACCCAGAAATTAAAGTTGATGAAGTTTATTTAACAAGAGATGAGTTGTCTAAACATTGTTTTTTAAGTTCATTAATATTGTATTGTGCGTTTTAACTTAATGCTGCCAATTTACACTAATTATTTCACAATATGCAAGAAAAAACTGCCCTCACCTAGTTAAAGAGCACACATTTCTCCATTATTTTCACTCACAATATCAAGGTAAAATAACTACTTATTTTAATTTAGAAAAATTTAAGTCCTTGTTTTGAAGTGCATGAACTAAAATTTCTGATCTGAAATTGAATTTAATTAAACATCACAATGAATCCTGCTCAATAACAGCTAGTGTGAACAGGAAATGTTTTTTCTTTCGAAATATTTTGTTACTTGGAACATTTTAAAACATGGTCTTGTACAATTATACAGAAAACTTTACTCTTTTGATAAATACAATTCTTCAATTAAATTAAACTAAAACAAAGATAAGAACAAGAATATTAAAACAAAATCTCTGTATGTTTAAAAGTTAGTAGGACCAGGGTGACTCCTTATAAAGTTAGGAGCCGTCCCATTCTTCCAAGGAGCGCTGGTGCTCAAAGGGGATCCCCGCCCTGAAGGTCTTTCCCGCCTGCTTCACCCGGAGAATCAGGCTGCTGCTGCTAGGACCTCCATCCGTGGAGCGTCAGCTTCCTCGTTTAAGGAGGCGCTGGCGATTCTTCTTTTTGGTTGTGTCCTTAGCACACCACCTGTAGCTCTGTATGTTTCTCTTCTCTCTGCCGCCATTCGGATCACAGCTAAGGGGGGCACCAATCTTTCTAAGCCTCTCTTGTGATTTAATGCACCCTTTATTGACTTTGACATTACTCACTCCAGAACAATTTGTGGCACTGAGATATCTCCCAAAACGTTTTCCTCAAAGAACAGAAAAAGATAAATGCCTTAAATTCTAAATAGAGCCACAGTCTGTGATGAAATTTCACTGTATCAAGCCTTAAGCCTCAGTCAGGGTTTATGAGATGTGTTTCCTGCAATGCTTGTAATCCCCTCAGCTAGCTTTCCATGCGGAAACGAAATTTGCACAATACCTTCTTATAGATCAGGGATTGTGAGTCAGAGGCACCTGATGAACCTGGGTTTGATTTGTTGGGAATTTATTATGAGGAGACAGGTCAGAGTGCAGAAGCTTTCAGAAGGCTGTTGCCATTCTGCTCCAGATGGCTGAAATGGTTAAGAGTTTTAACTTTACACTCTTCACTCAAAAGTCACTCCACTATGTGAATGACACCTTACCCTTTAATTAAAGTTTATTGTCTTTGGTGTTGTAACACACAGAGCCTACAACACCAATCACCTCTTTCTAAAATGTCTCTTCTGTCGGCACCTTTTCCATCTTCTTTTCTCTCTCCTCTACCTCCGTCTGATATTCTACTCATGCACAACTGCGGCAGCCCTCCTCCAATCGCTGGCAATTATCCACACCTCAGACCCCCCAGACACATTGTCGGCTCTCCGACAATGCACCTCAGCTCCCAAACTTTCCCATACACATTTGGCCTTCTCGTTGTGCCCCTGCTTCTCTATCCCTCTAACTTCCCATTTCTTTCATTCAATCTCCCATGACATTTCATTGGCTAGTTTTCATTCACCCGGTGTGGTATTCAAACTATCCAAATGTCCCTTTTACTTTCTTCTCCATTAAGCTGAGATCTATCTGGTTGAAACATCGGTGAGAATTTCCCTTCTGATTCAGACAAAGATCTTTAATATTCCATCTGCTGCCGAACATTTTCCTCTTCCAGTAATTAGTCAAGCTCCAAGTCGCAAACGCCTGCACTCTGTCATCTTCGATACTCGAGCACTGTCTCGCAGCTCATTGGCATTACTTCAACATCCGTTCGAGGTTCATCTTTCACCTCCAACAACATTCCAATCGCTTGGCCATAGACCGCTTGAGGAATAAGCCATCAGGCTTGTTCTTCCGGGCCTCTGCCACCTTTTGGAGTCACTCAGCCAAAGAACACCAACACATCAACATCCCAGGGCTCCATCGCAGGCGAATCAACTTGTCGAGGCCTCAAGTTCCGGATCGTCGCTCATCTTCAACGGTCTCTACAAGAAAAAGGAATCCCCTTTCAGCTGCTCAGACAACATCCGTTTCCTCCAACATCTCCGGTGATGTCATTCTGATTCAAGCTCGTAGACCTCCATCAGAGCATCAGGCTCCTCTCGGATCATCGCGGACTTCCAGAGTCTCTCAGCCAAGCAACATTAACATATCCACTTCTCAACATTCCCCATCAGAAACTCAATAGTCAACAGCACCACCACCGAAGTCAAAACATCCCGGGCTTCCGCTTGCTTCTCAGTGTCCGCTTCCTCCTCCAGTGTCTCTGGTGATATCATTTCTGCCTCTATGCTCACCGATTACGGTGAGATTCTGCTCCCCTGTGAAAATCTGGTCCCTCTGTGTCGGGAGCACGCATTGCAGCCAGAGAGGGGAATCTGACCAGTTTTACCACGCTTCTGATCAATTTTTCTGTAAAAACAATTCATATCATCATCTCAAGGTTGTAACTTTTAGTTTAGTCGCCAGTTGTTTACAAAATTGTAAAATAAATAAATGAGATCTTCTTACGCTGTTCAGTGTTGTTACTTTAAATGCGAAGAAAATCGGTCTTTCTCCAACTTTTCACTAAAGCCTGACAGAATAAAAGTCACCAAACACAGTTTTCCAACACATAGTGTGTATTTATAATTTTTTTATTGCTGATGTAAGAGAATGGAGACTGTGCTGATAGCAGGGCACAAAAATTAAGACTTCATGAAAAGATGAGTGTAGACTTTCTGGTAAATCCCGTTCTAAATGTAAAATATGACAGATTACTGGATTAAGAAAATTGCCAGTATATTACATGCTATCACAAGTAACAATTTTTGAGAATTTTGGAAACAGTTGCTCTTTATTCCCCAAGGTTATGGGGGAAGGAGAGGAGAGAATGGATATTTCAGCCACCTGAAATAATCCGTTCCCCCTCCATAACATGGAAAAGAAATGAATTTCACCAACAAGTTTTTGACTGTGCTTATTCTTTTCATCATCAACAAATCCTGTGGCTATAGTGACATTTCATCATTATTTTCCAAACTTATGAGGGGGGAACCATATATTTTAGCCATCTAACATAATCTGTTCCCCTTCCATGAAATGGAACCAAATTAATATACCAACGAGTTTTTAACTGTGCTTATGCCTTTTATCATCAACAATGAATTCTTTGGATTTGTTGAAATTTGCTTAGTTAGACATTATGAAGGGGGAACCATATATTTTAGCTGTTTTTGTCAGGGTTCCTGTATGCGTGGGTGTGAGTGCGAGGATGTTGGTGGAGAGCGTGGGCAGCCTTCACAGGTGGAGCTCATCAGCCTCATCTGAGTGCTGGGAATAAAGGAGCAGAAGAGCCTTCATTCGGCGCTGGATGATTAATGTTACTGGTAGTCTTCCAGGCCTTCACCTGTACTGAGGTACAGGTGAAGCTATTAGCTATTACAAGTCTATGATTTGTTTCTTGAATACTTACTTGAAGTTTTACTGTTCCTGTGTTTGCTGCCTCCAGGTTCGAAGGTTCGTCTCTGGATTTTTCTAGAAGGATCTGTTCACTGTTCTCTCCTCCTGTGGAACCCACCTGCAAGTCTCCTGTCGGCTTGCTCCGCTGTGTTTCCCTAGGTCCACTCTGCTCCTTCAGACCTCTGGCTATCTGGCATGGCCTTACCTCGCACTCACCTCTGGAATCTTCATCACCATTCTCCACACTGGACCCTGGACACCTCTCTCCCAGTGGTCACTTCACAGAACCACTGTGAAGTAAGCTGTTCCTATTGCATCTCTGATCCCCTCAGTCCTGGCTTTCAGTAATTTACTTCTCATTGCAGGCGCCTCTGATCGTGTGACCCGAGCCGCTCCCCCTGAAAGGGTCAGAAGACCTGTCACAATTGTGGCTTGTACCTTTGAGAATAAACTTATTTCCTTGACTTGCACTTGTTGGTTCTGCAAGTCAACATTGAATCCTGTGGATTTGGTGACATTTGCTTCTTAGTTGCCTAAATTATGAGGGGGGGCAATGTTTTAGCTATTTTAGCTGCCTGAAATAATCTGTTCCCCCTAAAAACATCGGAACAAATAAATTTATCAAGTCTTTAACCATCCTTATTCCTCTCATCAACAACAAATTATGTAAATTTGAAAAAAATGTGCTCTTTATTTGACAAAGTTATGAGAGGGGAACCAAATATTTTATTCACTTGATATAATTCGTTCCCCTCATGAGGGTGAACGAATATACAGTACAGACCAAAGGTTTGGACACAACCTTCTCATTCAATGGGTTTTCTTTATTTTGTCTCTAAATGGAATTCTCCATGTTGGGTTTATTTTGTTCCCCAACCTGCAAGAATCAACCAAAGACACAAATTACTTTTCCGCAGAAAAGGGGAGAAGAGCTCGACGCGGAGAGAACCGCTGCCAAACGCTGTCTGAGATCAACTCCGTCGGTTCTCAGTCCCCCACTGCCTTTTATTATCATGTGAATACACAAAGAGGTTGGCTTTCTCACTCAGACATGCAAACAATTGATCAATACACTATCCTACAGGATGTTCTGGAAGTCTTCCGTTGATGTCCCATTGTTGGGACACAACAATGACCACTCCCAGAATACAGATAGAGATCATTGTGGCTCGTTAACACAGGAACGGGTGAGACATTTCTAACCTTCAAGAGAAAACTCTAAAAGACAGTTGAGAATATACAATAAAAGAAAGGGAAAGAAAACAACACACGGAATAATATGAAAACATAACCATCCAATATAAAAGTAAACGAACTAAGATAATAATTTTCCTAACACTTCAGCAGTTGGAATATAAGGGAATCTAAAGTGATTGATTGTATATTGTAATTGTAAAGACATATTTTTTGTAAAAAAGAAAAACCCTTACATTTTTTGTTTCTTTCCTAGATCCAGTGTGACCTGTTCCTGAGTCATGTGTGGGAAGCCCACCAATTGAAAAAAAACTTACCAGTGCTTTGGTGGTTGCCTTAGGTTCCTGAGTATGCTGTGGTTAAATTACATTTTAAAAACTATGTTTGATATTTATCCTTGCAAGACTTTAATATGAGGTAACAAATTACTTTTGTGAAATGAAGAGCAAATGTTTCCAAAGCACAGTTAAAGACTTTTTGGTAAGATCTTTCTGTCAAGATCTTTTCCCATGTTATGGGAGGAACGGTTTATATCAGGTAGGTGAAATATTTGGTTCCCCTCTCTTAAATTTGTCAAAATAATTATCAAATGTCACTAAATCCACAAGACTTGTTGGTGAACAGAGGAATCAACATAGTTAGAGTTTTTGAAAAAGTAACAAGGGCCTATTGTCATGGAGCTGGAACGAATTTTTTCCGTTCCAACCATAGTTCCCCCAACTTACTTGGGGGAACTACAGTTCCCCCAAGTAAGTTTAGCAAATAAAGAGTAAATATTACCAAAGTCACAGGATTTGTTGCTGATGACGAGGGGAGTAAGAACAGTTAAAGAGATTGTGAGGAAAATAATGAACTCATGTTATGTATGGGGAATAGGTCATTTCAGGCAGTTAAAATATATGGTTCCCCCTCACAACTTTGGCAAATAATGAGCAAATGTGTTCAAACTTATGTGATTTGTTATTGATGAAGAGAGGAATAAGGACAGTTAGAGATTATTTCAGGCAGCTAAAACAGCACAAATATACTGTCCACCCCTCACAATTTTGGCAATTAAGAAGAAAATGTCACCAAATCCACAGGATTCAATGTTGATGGTAAGAGGAATAACCACATTTAAAAAGATGCAGATAAATTAATTTGTTTCCATGTTATGGAGGGGGAACGGATTATTTCAGGTGGCTGAAATATCCATTCTCTCCTCTCCTTCCCCCATAACCTTGGGGAATAAAGAGCAACTGTTTCCAAATTCTCAAAAATTGTTACTTGTGATAGCATGTAATATACTGGCAATTTTCTTAATCCAGTAATCTGTCATATTTTACATTAGAACGGGATTTACCAGAAAGTCTACACTCATCTTTTCATGAAGTCTTAATTTTTGTGCCCTGCTATCAGCACAGTCTCCATTCTCTTACATCAGCAATAAAAAATTATAAATACACACTATGTGTTGGAAAACTGTTTGGTGACTTTTATTTCTGTCAGGCTTTAGTGACAAAAGTTGGAGAAAGACCGATTTTCTTCGCATTTAAAGTAACAACACTGAACAGCGTAAGAAGATCTCATTTATTTATTTTACAATTTTGTAAACAACAACTGGTGACTAAACTAAAAGTTACAACCTTGAGATGATGATATGAATTGTTTTACAGAGAAATCGATCAGAAGCGTGGTAAAACTGGTCAGATCCACCATATCCCCCTCTCTGGCTGCAATGCGTGCTCCCGACACAGAGGGACCAGGTCAGATACCTACAGGGGAACAGTATTTCGCACCAGACCGGACCTGGACTCTCTCCTGTAGCTCCCCTAGTGGGAGTCAGGTCATATTACATAATGTGGCAAATCACCATTCAGTGATTTATAAACTAACAACAGTATTTCATTGTCTCATCTTGGTTTCTCCGAGTTGACATACAAAAAATGTGAATATAAATGTTGATTTTGTGGTAGAAAAACTGTTTCACTCTTCACTCCTTCACCAAACAATCAGATCAATCATGGCCAGAGGGTGACTCACAACAATAGATCTACCATTTGTATAATCTTGGGTCCGTAACATTAATAATTTAGCAAAAAATTAATTTATCTAAATCTTACTGGCCTCCAACACTCTAGTTATGTCAAAAATAGAACTGTATCCATACTTATTGTTTCATGTTTTATTGTTTGTGTATATGTTGTCAACATTATGTTGTGCTATTTTAAATTATTTTTACTAGTTTTCACTAGTGTTTAAAAGATGAATGCTGAGAATTAGCTGTTGCTATTGCACTGAGACGCAAACATGGTACCATTGTTCTGTTCTGTTAGCCTATGTCGATGTGTGTCTGTCCCTATCAAATAAACTTAAATAAATAAAGCTGGGCTTCCTTCAGTCCAGTTCGATGTCAGAGGTCAATTAAGAGCAGGAAGTGGAGGGTGTGTGTTTGCCGCTGATTGGACTTTGGTGCAGGGATGGCTTGCCGAAAATCTCAGAGAAAGCAGAAGGACCTAAATTAGAGCTGGCTGTGCAGAGCAGGCAGCCACACAAGACACTCCGTCAACATGGACGGTGGTGCAACACAAAGAACAATGAGGATGATACTAACTGTTTTACTAAAAGGTAAAATATTCCATTTATATACACACAGATGAGGTAAGCGTAGCGGACGGAGCCTGCAGGCTGATGATGCCTTGTTAGGCTGCTGTCCAGACAACTGATGAGATAAGCACAGCCAGCAGAGCCTGCAGCCTGTAGCCTTGTTAGGCGTGGCTGCATTGGCCGGAATCTGCGGGCTGATGGAGCCTGCGAGAATGATGGCCGGCCGACTGTGGGGCTGATGCTGCTGATTATGTAGGAGAATGGGAAGGTGCTAAACTCTTAAATATATAGGCAAACAAATAACACTCAAAGACGTGTCCTTTACTGTCACCCATATCAGGTCGGGAGATATATTAACACCTCTACCACTGTCTGGTCTCTTACCGTTTCATCAGAAGGTCTGGCCTCTTACAGTCTTACAGTTTCATCAGCACAAAAGGTTCCAAAAATAGTCCTATATTCTTAGGATCTATCTTCTTTATACACTCTTGTTTTCACTGATATGTGTTGTAAAACCAGGAGCAATACATGGTTGGTCAAGACTTTCTGTCAAGATCTTGGCAGCCACTAGACTGAGTGTGTGTTGGAGTTCCTTGGCAACAATCGGGCCTTGTGAACTTTACATCTGCTCCATTTCAGAATTGCCAAATAAGCCAATTAATCAACAATTGTTGTTCTTATCTGTCTAAACAGCTTACTTCCCAAATCATATTTTGGCCCAACTTTGTGCTTGCACGTTGTTAGGTCAATATGACCCAGCGAGGTGCCAATAATCTTTTCGCAAAAGCAAGTCCATAAAAAGTATTTCCGTTCTTACCTACATAAAAAAGAGAAAGAATTGTTGAAACATCCACCACCAGTCATTTGTTGTGTTATGTTATTTGCTTCTTAGTTGCCTAAATTATGAGGGGGGGCAATGTTTTAGCTATTTTAGCTGCCTGAAATAATCTGTTCCCACTAAAAACATCGGAACAAATAAATTTATCAAGTCTTTAACCATCCTTATTCCTCTCTTCATCAACAACAAATTATGTAAATTTGAAAAAAATGTGCTCTTTATTTGACAAAGTTATGAGAGGGGAACCTCATAACTATTGTCCATTGTTATTGCCATTGCTCAGACCTGGGGCCTTCAGGTTTGAGAAAGAGAATACCAGAGGTGGATGCTGCTGACGACCAGCGGCTCGGTTGATGAGAGGGGATTATGGCTGAACCTTGAGGAGCAGTCCAGGCTGCCCATGATCTAAGTATGAGGTCTGGAAATGGCCAAAGGGGAAGCACATACATCTTGGATTTATAGGAGCCAAGAAATTTAAGGACCTGGCAGACCTGTGGGGTCTTCAGGAGAGAGGAACTAGGTGTGTTGTTCACACTCGGCTCTTTGATAGAGCCGAGTGTGTTATTATTCTTGCTCGCTATAAACGGTTATTTCTAATTTCTCCAGCAGATGGCAGCAAGAGACCACAAATAAACCATGAACCGCATTATTGTAATCTTAACTCTTTAAGTTGCCATATACAATATATTTTTAAGTTGCACAGATATACAAATCCTACTTAAATACTGATGGACCATTCTTACATTTATTTACTTGCTCCTGGTCTCCTGAGCAAACAGCTCAGAACGATCTCCGACGATTACTTCGTCAACGTCTGCTTGTATAAAGCAGAAGAAAACCCGTTGGCAGTATGAGATTATAATGAACCGATCGCAGCGATCACAGCAAACATTGCTCAGAAAGCTTCCTGAGCTCTTAAGTGATGCGCACAGATATATTAGTCTGTTTTTCAACAGTAGGCAACTGACGAGGAAGGTCTGGTCTCTGAGCTGTGCTGGCTGACGGGAAGACTTTAAGAACTGGGGTGATATGCTCTGTCTCCCTGGTATTAATTAAGATGCTGCTGCAGTAATGAATGCAACTACAGATAAATGCATATTTATGTTTCTCGAGATCCTGGAGTGTTTTTATTTTGTACTAAGGGCGATGAGACAAAGTTTTGATCACTAAGAGATGAGCATGACTTCATGGAATGTGGAGCACCTAGACAATAACAACCTTCACCTAAACCCCCCCAAAAATTGAATATTCGAGAAATGCGGAAAGAGGGGCAAAATAAGTCAGGACTCCTGCAGAAGCAGAGAACCAGAGCATGTACACGAGACCATGAGTCAACATCGGGGGCTGGTGTTCTTTTGGGACGCCAAATGAAAGATCGTCATACGCCTGGCACAAGTGGATGGTTGCAACTGAGGGAAAAGCCACATGACGGGGAAGCGACGATCCGACTTTGTGGTAAGCAATTGGACTACCAGGGAATGGGAGGCTTGTTTTACACGAGTGGGCTTTGTGATTGACTGCACCTAGCTCCAGCAGTAATTACGCATGAATGACCATACATTTATCAGGAAAAGAGGTGGCTGATTTTATCTTGTCGCATGCCCAAGACTGACGGCATGTGAAGATGACGTGGACCTCCTTAAATTGCATGTCTGCGTACTCACTGCATGTATGCCTCCTTAATATGGGTGGGAATCAACAAATGACGAGGGAAGGACATTGTCAAGGCAAGCTCAAATCTGTCCATCTCAATCTGTTATCTATTTAATGGTGTACATTTTCAAGCTAACAGTCAACATTGGTTAAGTTATATTTTAAAAATCAAAACAAACATCTATACATTTGCCATCATTTTAATCGGATTCTTACCCTGAACTATGTTAACTTAGATGTTATGGCAATAGCTTCTTAACTGTCAAACTTTTTTTTATGAACTCCTCTGGTTGGTCCCCAATGTTAAAAATAACCTAAGTTTGACTAAGTGATAAAATGTAACTTCATCAAAATCAGCGCCAACCTATACAGCTTGTGTTCAGGATGTGTGGGATCTGCAGAGATTGTAGCAGAAGCTAATATATTATTGTAATGCACGTATTATCTACGCAAACCACCTCATAATTTACGAGTTTACTAAAACCATATCTTGACAGTTGTGAGGCTAACCGAATGAACAACTTAAAGGGTTAAAATCTAATGGAATATCAACGAACCCTTTCAGTGAAATCTTGTCAGCTCTGAAGGATAAACCATTTTATCCTTCCTCATGCCAACCCAATAATGGCCTTATTTTTAAAGATTTAACATTTTTAAGATGGTTTTTATCTGAAATTTGGCTGAAAGAAAATTCAACGTAAAATAATTTTTCAACAATCTAAAGAGAAAAAAGATGCTCAGCAACATTTGATTGTTCAAAAGAAAAATAAAAGATACTGCCCTGATCCTTCAGGTGAAATTGAAACTAAATCTGATCCAGTACAACATCATCCTGCTGTAAGCAAAATTATGCCAGCAGTTTTAAAAGAAAAACAGATAATCTATTGTAACTTTTCATTACAATGACATATGCAAATTATTGAGTGATAATTAACAGAGTAAGACGTGAAAGAGGGAGCTGGATCCTTACAACCTCCCTGCCCGGTCCAAACTCTAGTCTCAGATCTGCATCCAGGCAGACACAGCCACCTTATCGACTGCCTGTTTTACCTCCTGAACATTACTTTATGCTTTGAATCTGGTAGCTTCATTTAGATGTGCAAAACACAAAACTTACACCTAATATACCAGTGACAGGACTAAGCAGTCCTGAGACTCCTACTTTTAAACACGTTATATTATATTATGCCCTCTCATTATCTTTTTACACTTCACCTAATTGTGTTGATTTGTCATTTCCAGCAGCTCTGGCACCTGAGATTGAAATTTCTTCTCAACTTCAAACATACCAACACTTACTGTTTCATTTGACTTGTAAATCAAAGCAAACATGTAAGACCCTTTATTTTTTTTACAATAAAAATGAAAATGGTAGTAAAATAATGGTAGAAAATAATAGTTGCCTTTTAGTCAAGATGAAGAGTGCCAGAAGAAACCCATTGGTCTGTGATTACCATCACAGATAGAATTAGACACAACTAATTATTTGAACTACTAATGAATCAACAGACAATTATCCAAATTATCAAACAAATCTGAGTCATGGCATTCAAAATACAATACTCAACACTCTAAAAAAAAACATACACAAAATTTGAATTGAATAAAAAAAAAAACCTTATAGATCCATATTTCTAAAAATGAAATGTGTTTTTTGTAATAATTCTTTTCATATCAGATATTGACCTTGCTTAGTTACATGATCATCACCTTGATCATGTAACTTGTTTTTAAAAATATAGATGTGTTGGCTTGTGCTCTCCACCACAACTTTAAATTAATTTCTAAATACCATGATAAACGCACCTAGGAGCAGGCATTGACGATACTGCTCCCCTGACTAGAAAGAAAGCCACAAATTCCGGGAGAAACAAGACTATGGACGGATACATTGGCGGTGCTCATGCTAACGAGGCTAATGTTAGCAGTGCCCTTGCCAGCGGAACCATGAGCAAAACTGGAGACTGTGCTTCGGTGGAAAAAAAACTGATGCTCAAGATGTGTAAAGAGTATGTCAGCGTCAATTCTTGAGAAATTAGATGAGCGCTTCGACGCCCTTGAAGCTAAGTTCTACCCTATCCTAGCCTAGCTGCACAGACTGACTTGCGGAACTGCATGGTTGACCAAAAATTAACAATCAGCGCACGCGAGGAGCGTCTGGGGGAACTGGAAACGAAATGTGCGGAGCTCACAAAGCTTGTAACCCAGCAGCAACCTAAGGTACTGGACTTGGAGGCATCAAAGTTGTTGGCATGAAAGAAAACTCAGAAGAAAGGAGACCAACTGAGTTTGTATCTAAGCTCATCCCTGAACTACTGGGCAGACAGTATTTCTCACATCCACTGAAGGTTGACCGCGCACGCAGCTCTCTGTGGCCCAAGCCAGCAGTGGGTGAGAAACCGCATACCATCATAGCCCGAATACATCACTTTCAGACAAAAGAGCAAATCCTATGCCTTGTCAGGACACCGCCGTTGGAATATAAGGGGAACAAAGTTCTGATTTTCCCAGACTACACCAGCGAAGTAATGGGCCAGCGCCACGCCTTTCGGAACGTGATGAAAACCTTGAGAGTGGGTGAAATCAAGTTCAAGCTGCGTTACCCGACTCGGCTGTAGGTGCAAAGGCAAGACTGTGATCTCCCTGAGTATTTGACTATAAGGAAATACTCAAACTTAGATATGAATATAACGGAATTATGAGCTGCCAGGTTATCAACTTGCTTTGGAAACTACGACAAAAGAATTTTGAGCTTGGAGATAAGCCTGGCAAACTGCTAGTGTTACAGCTTAAGGGTTCCCAAGCCACAAGATCAATTTATAGCATCAAGTCAAAAACCAGCATGCTCTTAACCAACCCTGCTGACATAAATTGTAGATTCAGAGAGTTCTACACCAACCTGTGTTCTTCCGAGAACAATGCAACAGAATCTGATTTTAATGATTTCTTTTAATCCCTCCGGCTGCCTAAGCTGAATAATTCTGACAGGGACTATCTAGAGTCTGACTTGATGATTCAAGAGGTCACAGAAGCTATTGTTTAGAATTAAAGAGAGGAGATCTTGATTTAGCTCGTTAATTCTCCTCTTATCCTGGATTCTTGAGCCTCAATATGCGCAGTGAGAAAGAGCAATCATACGACATCAGAATTCAGATATCTAGAGTTTTATCCAGAGAAAATCAATGCACAAGGAATGTTACAATAAGCATCTCACCCAGATTATCAAAAGTCCAAGACGTGACAAAACAGAAATAATTGCACGAGTTGAAAGAAAGAAAGCAAGCACAGAAAGTGTATTTTCCGGAAATTGCGAACTCGGGCAGAGAGCAATTCTAATTCTCTGTTGCAAACGAAAACTTTTATAAGCCTGTGCCTTTCTCTAAATTTAAATATATGCATTAGGAGGTGTGTTTTTCCTTTGTGGGGGCTGTCTTAATGTTAATTTTATTATCTCGTGCTAAAGAGCCCCAAAGGCAGATATATGGATTGTCAAACTGGGTCTTTGGCGTACCAGGCGACCCCTCCCTCGGTGAATATTTACGACCTGTGCCTGTTTTGGTTTTCTCCTCAGTGATTGAACTAGAACGTCTTTGTGTTTTACTGAAACAAAATCTAATGCTAAAAACTAACTATAAGTTTGGATCTAAAACTAACTAATTCAAAACATGCTATTTTAATACTTAAGGAATTATATTAATATGTTTGATTATATTTTGTAACGGACTTCTATAGTTTTTAATGTTTGCTTGAACTTCTGAACTCTGAGTAAAGAATTTATTATCCTGATAGCCAAAATGCTCCCTGTCTGGAAAACCTTCCTTAAGGAGTATAAGACTTGTCTTCTGATTAGAAATGTATGTATGTTTCAGAGAATCACCAGCTGCCCCAGCCTGGATCTTTATCTAAGTTTGTCTTAACGTAAAGGTTAAACTGTGTACGATTGTGCTAATTTAACATTGTATTTCAACACTATAAAGTCCCTTCCATCTGGCAAAGTTGCCGGGCCGGACGGCTTTGGGTCAAATTTCTATAAGAAATGTTGTAACCTTCTTGCACCTCTCTTGTTTTGAATGATGTCTGCTTCTACAAAGGATGGAAAACTGCCCAAAACTCTTTACGAGGCTAACATTTCTCTTTTTCCTAAAAAGGGGAGGGATAAAACCTGCTAGCTTTAGGTCAATTGCACTGCAAAATGTTGATCTCAAGATAATCACAAAGATTATGGCCACTAGACTCAATAAATGCTTAGCATCTATTATCCATTATGATCAAACAGGGTTCATCCCTGTCGGACTTTCTTTTTTCAATGTAAGACAATTACTTAATACTGTATACCTTGACCATAAAAATACGAACGTGTAAGAGTATTGAAGAAAAAGAAAAGAAAAAACATACTTCTGTAGAACAAATCTACAAAATATAAAATTGCATCTTCCTGGCCCTTGATGCACATAAAGCCTTTGACTGAAATCTGATTGGGAAGCTTTCTTGAAGAGATCCGTTACACCAGGTCGAATGGCCGTATATGTTTGAATCGTTGCACAGGTTTGGGTTCGGCGAAACTTTCATCTTCTGGGTGAAACTGATATATCAAGAATGTGCTCCGTTCTGACAAATAATGATCAATCAGCTCCATTTCGCCTGCAACACTTAGTTCAGCAAGGCTACCCACTGTCACCAGTGCTTTTTGCTATTGCACTGGAACCACTTGCTGTGGCAATAAGGGAGCACCCACATATTGACGGCCTTCAAGTCAGTGGTGTTGAAACACTTAGTTTGTACGCCGACAACGTGGTATTATATTTACGTGACACAGTAAAATTGTCATGGTGTGGTGGTGGAAGGTGGTGAGGCAGACACTTGGAGGCCCAAGTAAAATCAATGATGGTTGTTTTAATGATCAATAATAATCCAAATGGTCCACAATACACTGGCAGCACGGCTGAGCAGAAGCCAGGGCTAAACAGGCAAGACAGAATGACATGTGTAACCCATGTTAAAATCTGACATAAATAGGAATAAATAGTTGATTAAAACTCTGTAAACAGAAAATTGTATCGCTGCCCCTTTAAGAGACCAGCGTCACATGTGCAGCGAGAGAGCGCAGAGGAGGAATCGGAGTAGAGAGGCGATTAATCAACAGCAAAAGTTATCAATATAATTAAGAAACATAATTACCCGGTCGGGAACTGACGGGAATTTTATTAAGAACTAATCTACATTGGTTTTGGTGAGTTTTATGTTTATTTTTTCGCACTTTCATCGTATTATACTGTAAAAAATGTAGCCGTTACAATAGCCGTTAAGAAGAAATCTTCCGTTATAAATTGTTATTTGGTTAACTTAGTGAGTTCAAGAAGAATTTATTTGTATAATTTGAAGATTTAAAGAGTTTTATTGTGTTTGCGACCTGTTATACAGGTCAGGTTTTTTGCTTGGTTGGAAGCTCGGTCGGAGCCAGGATTTATCTGCCTTGTGCGGCGCGCACATTCACGGATCGGATTCAGGATGGCGAGCCAGACCCAGACCTTCCGTTCATCTTCTCCATCACTTTAAGGAGGGACTCTCCTGCGTGTGGTAATTCGCTGCCAGGGCGAACTGAACTGAACTGATAATTTATTGAATTATTCTTTTTGTTTGGATCGAGTCAACTAAGACTTTTCATTGAACTGAAGAACTGAATTCATATTCGGATATACTTTGATTTCTGTATATTATATATTTGAATGTGATTTGAACAATTGTATTTCATTTTGGTTTGACTGTGTTGGAGGTATTTTCTTACCTGTGAAAGAAAGGAAACAAGTTAACTCAGGAAAAATAGGAATCTTAAATTAGATACAATCTAGGAAATAAAAGAGACTGGTCTAATTAAATCAAATTAGTCTGTCTAAAATAACTTAAGAGAACGGAGATCAGTCTAATTAAATTAGATTAGTCTTACTAAATAAACTAGGTAAACTAAAGACCAAAAAGGAAGAGTGATATACTCTTTATTTATTTATTTATTTTCTAAATTTTTTTAAAATTCATTTACCTCCTTATTGAGAATCTGTAGAGTTTTCTTTGTTTATGTGTTGCATCTTATTTCTGTTTTACATTTAGTAAATTGTTGGTTTATTACACTTAAGCAGAGGTCTCTGGTGCTGTTATTCTTGCTCCCCACTCCTTAGTGCCTAGAACTGGTCCAGTGGCGCGGTTAGCAGTGTGATACCGGTGCTACACATGACAAAAGACGAGGAACAAAGGACACAGGTGGGATTAAATACGCAAAGGGTAATCAAAGAAACAAGACACGCTTGGGAGTAATCAAGGGGAAAGGCAGGACAAGACGAAGGGCACACAGGACACAGACTCAAAATAAATACACAGAAAAACATGGAACATGACAAAAATCTGTTCCCTTCTTCCTCAGCCTGACTACATCTTTCATTAAAATTTCCAGGTATTTTAATGGAAATTTTACTTGGTCTTTGACCAACTTGCTCTTGGTCAAAGAGCGAGTTGATGCCTTTTTCCAATACGTTCCCATCTGGATTTTTACAAAAAGTCCCTTTCAAAGAGGAGGAATCCTATCAGGCCTTTTTGGCCTGAGGGACTCCGGAAGCAGCTGATGGGCCGATGAGCGGAATACTTCGAAGACCTCCTCAATCCCACTCACATGCCTTCCATTGAGGAAGCTGAGCCTGGGGACTCTGGATAAGGCTCTCCAAACTCTGGGGACGAGATCGCCGAGGTAGTTAAAAAACATCGGGGGCTGATTGTTCCAAGGAGGTGGTGGTCTCCCTTGTTTAAAAGGGGGGACCGGAGAGTGTGTTCCAATTATAGGGGGGTCACACTCTTAAGCCTCCCTGGCAAGGTCTATTCAAGGGTCCTGGAGAGGCGGGTCCGTCGGATAGTCGAACCTCGGATTCAGGAAGAGCAGTGAGGTTTTCATCCTGGCCGTGGAACACTGGACCAGCTCTACACCCTCAGCAGGGTCTTGGAGGGTGCATGTGTTTTGTGGACTTGGAGAAGGTGTTTGACCGTGTCCCTCGGGGTGCCCTGTGTGGGATTCTCAAGGAGTATGGGGTATGGGCTGTCAGCTCTCTTTACGACCCGTGTTGGAGTCTGGTCCACATTGCCGGCAATAAGTCAGGAACGTATCCTGTGAGAGTTGGACTCCGCCAGGGCTGTCCTTTGTCACTGATTCTGTTCATTACTTTCATGGACAGAAATTCCAGGCACAGCTGAGATGTTGAAGGGATCAGTTTTGGTGGCCTTGGGATCCCATCTCTGCTTTTTGTGGATAATGTGGTCCTATTGGCTTCATCGGGACGTGATCTGCAGGTGTCGCTGGAGCGGTTCGCAGCCGAGTGTGAAGCAGCTGGGATGGGGATCAGTGCCTCCAAATCCGAGGCCATGGTCTTGAGTCAGAAAAGGGTAGAGTGCCTTTTCCGGGTCAAGGGGGGTGTCCTGCCCCAAGTGGAGGAGTTGAAATATCTCGGGATCTTGTTCACGAATGAGGGAAACAAGCGTCTGCCATGAAGCAGGCGCTGTTCCGGTCCGTCATGGTAAAGAGAGAGGTGAGTCAAGAAGTGAAGCTCTAGATTTACCCGTCGATCTATGTTCCTACCCTCATCTATGGTCATGAACTTTGGGTCCTGACCGAAAGAACGAGATCGCGGATACAAGCAGCCGAAATGGGTTTTCTCCGTAGGGTGGCTGGGCTGTCACTTAGAGGTAGGGTGAGAAGCTCAGTCATCCGGGAGTGACTCAAGAGTAGAGCTGCTGCTCCTTCACGTCTTGAGGAGCCAGTTGAGATGGTCCGGGCATCTGGTCAGGATGCCTCCTGGACACCTTTTTGGTGAAGTGTACCGGGCATGGGGAAGACCCAGGACACGCTAGAGGGACTATGTCTCTCGGCTGGCCTGGGAACGCCTTGGGGTTCCCCCAGAAGAGCTGGAAGAAATGGCTGAGGAGAGGGAGGTGTGGGCCTCCCTTCTGAAGCGGGTACCCCTGCGACCCGACCCCGGATAAGCGGAAGAAAATGGATGGATGGATGCTTTGGAATGATGCTTTGATTCTGTCATGCATGTTTGAGGGACATTTGAATCTCCCGTGGCAATCGTTTGTTGTTCTTAAACGTTTGCTCTAGCTAAGTGCTGCCTGTTTACCTAAAGCAGTTTCTTGGAGCTTTAGTCTCCAGGTGAGGCCACTCCCCACAGGACCTCCCCTCCCACCACCAGCTCCCCAGAGTAGCAGCAGCAGGAATTAACAAACACCTGGTGGAACTGAGCGTCTGCTGAGGCTCATCATAGGGAACTCTTTTTCAGTCCAATGCTTGTTGTCATGTCTCCTAAATGTTGAGCCTGTGGTCCAGTGAAACTCAGACAAGGAATGAATGGGGCAACACATTAGAACAGCCAGACCTCATCACCTTAAGCACTGGAGAAGGAAAACTCCCCACCTGAGCATCACCACCCACAGCTCCTTCACCTATTGTTACTGGCACATATAAGAGCCACCAGTGCCAGTATGTGTGTGTGTGTTCTAACCCTCCTTGAAGACATTAAGGAGACTCAGAGGGTTCACAGTCGAATGCTACAGTCTCTCCTGAAACAATGTGAAGGACCAGTCGCTGAGATTTTACCTCAGGTTTTATTTTTTCTCTCTGGACTGGCACTGATGATATTAAACCCGTTTCTACACATCTGGTTTCCACACGTTTATTGTCTGAGCCTGATTTGGGGCAAATCTGTATGGAGTCATGCTCAGATGTTAAAAGCTGATTCTGGTTCCCAACAGTTTCAAAAAGAAGTCGATAAATTGTTGTTTTCTGTACATATATACTTTTGAACGTTTTGATTCATAGCTACAAGCTTACTTTAGTTACATTTATAATATATAAATACTTATGGTTATGTCTTATAAAATTATATGAGATTGACATGTGACCTCATATTCATCGTGAAAAGTGAATAATATGAAGAAATTGGACATTTTCATGGTAAAAGGTGGCCCCATAATTTCATAATTGTATATATTTTCAGCTGTTGCATGTGTTGAAAATGTGTATACCATGTGATTTACATATCTCATGTAACTGTGTATCACATGTGATACATGTATGGAACGTAATGCACATGTAATATACATGGGATTCACCTGTGTATCACATGTGCATCGCATGTGATTTCCATGTGTATCACATATTTCCATATGTGGAAATGTGTGTATCACATGTGACACGTGATCACATGGGAATCACGTGTGATTTTACTACGAAATGTCATTCGCACATCATTCAGATGTGGAAAGTCGTGTGAACCACGTGTGGTTTTCATGTGGCACATCTGAGATCACGTGTCGTTCACGTGGGATTTTTTTTGTAAGTGGAGCAGTGCAGTGAGAAACACTGTACCTTGACTTTACAGTACTTTGCTGTGTGTGAAGATGTCCCAATATATCCATTGCAGTCATTACCTGTTATTGATGTTCATTTCAGTAGAATAAGTATTTACAGCGGAGCTGCAGAGCGATCTATGGAGTAGGACGGCTACGGTGGGGGATGTGGAGGAGACACTCACGGGTTGCACTGATGACATTACTGGTATGAAAACTACACTGGAGCGGCTTACGGCTAATGTCACCATGTTGGAAGACAAGTGTGAGGATTTAGAGTCAAGACCGCTGGCTCCTGCTCGCCTACCGCTGTGGCTGCATTGATGAAGAAAGCGCTCGGGCTGGAAAAGGAGCCGCTGGTGGACCGGTCTCATCACTCTCCTCGGGCTCGAGCTGCCTTCAATGAGGTAAAGCGACTATTTCGTGGCATCGAAGGGATCAGGTACGAACTTTTCTACCCAGCGCAGCTAAACATTACTTACACTGTAAAAAAGGAACCTCAGGGGTTATCACATTAACAAAAGAATATCATGTACTGTTAACTAAATAATTGCATGTTTGAGCCAAAAACATGATACAATCATGTTGCATAAATAAGATATTCCACAACTTCAACGTTTATAAAATTGAATCATGTTGAGCGAACATGATTCATTATAGTCAGACCGATCCTATGCTGAAGACCATGAGTGAGATCACGGGATAGCACGCAAGTTCACGCAAGATTACGGGGAATCACGGGATATCACGCGAGAATACGCGAGACAATCGGTTTTTTCTCGCAAATGGAATAAAATGTATTCAAGGTGAGATAACGTGATTCAATTACGTCAGCTAGATCTTCCGCCAAAAAAAAAAAGAACGTCGGGGCGTATTACATTAACAAAAAAATATCATGTACCTTTCACACAATAATGTTGGGTTTGAAACGAAAACGTGATAAAATCATGTTGGATAAACAAGATATTCCACGACTTCACATTTATAAAATTGAATCATGTTGAGCTAACATGATTCATTATATTTAGACTGATATTGTGCTGACGACAACGAGTGAGATCACGGATATCACGCGAGAACACGCGAGACAATCGGTTTTTTCTCTCAACTGAACTAACGTGATTGAATGACGTTATCTCAACTTGAATACATCTAATTCATCTGAGGGTCCTGCGCAGTATTTTATATATATATATATATATATATATATATATATATATATATATATATATATATATATATATATATATATGTGTGTGTGTGTGTGTGTGTGTGTGTGTGTGTGTGTGTGTGTGTGTGTGTGTTTTTATTTTATTCAATATCAATATTTGTCAAAGTTAATCTAATAAAAAAAAAACACAGTGACGTCAGTTCCAAAGCGCTATTGTGTCAAACTCATCTCCCGCTGAAGAGGATCCAGAGACATCAAGAGATTACGGAAAATCACGCGAGATAACTGGCTTGCACCTTGTTGGGTTTTTTCAAGGGCAGAGGGGAGATTCCTGGCGTGCATCTACTTAATTTGAAGAAGGTAAGAGTCAAACTATTTTCATCTAAATCCATATAAAAATATGTAACTTAAAATTTCTCTACCATTTGCATTTTCTACTTGTTCCATACTTGTGTCACATTATTTCATGTTCTGTAGATTAAGTCGGTTAGGTTAAGGCAGATAGCTTTTTGTTTACATTTATCGCCGCACCATGTTAGGTACATTCTGTGCGAAAAAAGTCTGCAGAGCCATATGTAGTGTACAAAGCTGCTGCCAGAGACACAAATGGACCCCAGAAATGTCACAGTTTTGCTCCTCCTGAGCTCCCTGGAGGTTTAGTGGATTTTTAACACACTGATCTAACATCAGTCTATTTCTAACTATTTTAATTCTATTTCAGTAATGTTACTATGGAGGTAAATGTAGATACACACACACACTTTGGTACCTTTCTATCATCATCGAGATTCTTAATTAATTATGGTAATAAAAAGTCCTACATTTCAGTCGGTGAAACCTGCAGAAAGCATTGCTTTCTGAGCTTTGTTAAATGTTCCTTAAATACCTGTTAGTTATGGATTTCTAGTATATTTTGTCAGGCTAAAACTCTCAATGGATTATCCATTATTACAGACTTGAGCTTTCTATTTTTCTTTAAATACATATTCCTCTGCTGTAAGATGTTGGGGTTTTTTGGACTCTTCTTTGTTGTCCCCAAATAATTGTAGCTCAGAAACAATATTGAAGTTCATTGGTTTAATTTTGAAATGTTGATGTTTTTTGTGTTGATTGTGCTCATTTTGACCTATGTTACTATTGCTTTTCTACCATGTTCAATTCACCTCTGTTCTGCACATATGTGCTTGCATGTGTCCTGTGGTTTTATTCATGAGGCATTCAAGGGACTTGTACTAAAAGATACAACTCAGTTCAGTATGAATTGCATATTTTAATGGCTGAAAATATATCTGATCTCTTTCAGAACATCACCTGATCACCTGTCTGTAATCCACCTGCGTAAGTACTGGTCAAGGGGCTCATCGGCTATCAAGTTATAGATTTCAGTGGCTAATAGTAAGTTTTGCCAGATCTAAAGTGACTGAATGTAGTGTTAGAGCTTATAAAGCTAGGGTTCAGCTAAACATTTATTGGCCAGTCTGTTTTATTTGTTTTATTTGCGTGGGGATGTGGAAATGTAAGGAGTGTAGTCTCTTTCTGTCTCGTAGATATGACCTGTTAAACATTTTACACTTAAACACCGGCATATGCGACGTTATCCATGCCCACACATAGACTGTCCATGTACTTGTAAGACATGGAATGCTTTGCATATTCATTTAAGTAGAAGGATATAGACTGTGTTGACCATTCTGTACTTTTCACATATTTCTTTGGTGATATATTCATGTCTTTATTTAAACATCTAACAGCTTCAGTTAGATGTTTAAATGAGATGTTATACTCAATTTAGTGGCATAATGAAGGGATACTAACAATTTTAAAATATCTTTCAAACAGACTGCAAGTCACTGATCACTTTTGTTGTGACTTCCTTTGAATGCAGCTATGTTTTCAAGTGTGTGAACCTATACTGCTGGAGTTTTGAGATTGTTCTCTTTGTTTTTTGATCTGCATATTTAGGAAGACACTGCTGAGGTCAGACGAGAGTGCATCCTCAAAGGTCTGTGTGTACCTAAATGAAGATCCAGAGAAGCTGGTGAGGGAGTACATGGTATGTAAAATTCTCTTTGTGTTAATAGAACTCCTGAGTTGTTAAAATACTTTCACCAACTAAGGTCCATGAGTGACTCAATCAATGTCAGTCTAATTTATTTATTTAATTACATGTGAATTGTCTCCCCCCAATACCCTTCCCTAACTCCCTTAGGACGTTGATGAATGAAATGGCCAGAACATCACCTGATCACCTGTCTGTAATCCACCTGCGTAAGTACGTGCTCATGACGATTCCTCGGAATCGTCATTTGAGCAGAGGGTGCAGAGGCTGCCGATGCACATCTGGATGTTGGGATTGTCCTGGAGGAGGTGGAAGTTATGAACAGCTTGGGCAGTGTATCTTCTGCAATAGTGATGCTGCTGGGACTAATCTACGCACTAAACTTGAGCTACCCTCAAGTTTAGTGCGTTCAGCACTCAACTTGCTCAGTAACTCAAGCATACCTTTGAAGTAATACAGAAAATAATAATGAAATTGGATGGAAAGAACTTATCAAAGAAAGCACAAGTTCTCAATATGAAACTCGCTGCTAAGTTGAGTAAAGTTTCACATGGAAAATGAGTGTTTAAAGTCTGCAGTAGAAAAGATTTATATTGTTACAGTTCTCTAAGTTGAGCAACTATACTGACATGTTTATGTAAAGAATTGGCTGGGAAATGAAACTGTAACCTTTTTGTAGTTGTTTTTATTTCAATGTCCAACTCAGCTGTGTTTTGTGCTGTGTAAAAAAACGATGTATAACAATTCTGAAAATACAATTGTGTTGTACCTTTTCTAATTGTTGAGTGTTCTTCCTACACTTTCACCTAGTGCTATCTTAAAATGCTTGATTAACGCTTGAAAATATGTCTTTGAATTAACGTCATGAAATAATGGAAAGGATTTCCACACAATTAAATAGCTGTCTTTTAGCATGAAGCATATTTGTTGAGCTAACTTGCTTTTAGTGAGTTGGACCTACTGAATCAGGTAGTGTGAAGGTACCACTGTAAAATAAGGTGGTTTCAAACTAGATTTACATTCATCTTAATGAAGTTACATCAATGATTTGGTCCTAAACATTGCAGATTAGTTGGGCGGGCTGTATTGCACTACACTGGGTCACACTATAGTAACTGAGTTAAAGGAACCTTTAAAACATATGTTGAGCCAACACATTTCATTTGAATTTGAATAACCTTAATGAATGGAGTTGAGCCAACTCATTTGATTTACAATCATCCATTGCATTACCATAATTCTGGTTAAGCCAACATATTTGGTTTAAATTAGAACAACCTTAATGAATTATGTTTGCCAACTCATTTTATTTATAAGAATAACCACAATATATTACGTTGAGCCAACATGTTTGATTTAGAATCACCCATTGAATCACCATTGTAACAAGTGGAGCCAACACATTTGCTTTACATTGGAATAATCTTAATAAATTAGGTTGACCTAACACATTTGCTTTAAATAGGAGTAACACAAGTACATGGTGCTGAAATAAAGCAAAGTAATCAGGTGGAAATCCTTTCCATAATTTTTTATGTTCATCCAATGACTTATTTTTTTCAGTGTAAAATGGAGTGGTAAAGGTTTACTGCATCCGAATACGCAAAACAATATAGCCTATTCAGACTCTGATTTCCGAGTGAGCCTGACTCGCTCTCGGTGAGCCCTGGTCATAGACTGTGTTTGGGTGAATATATAGTTCTTAACTTTAAATTTAGACCTGAGGCTCAGATTCATCACTGGGAAATTAAAGTTTTGGTTATGTCCTGTTCAGTTTAGAAATTAATAATACTCGTGATCATCTAAACAAATTGTTTGGTAGCATTTTTTTCCATTATATAGGGATTATGCAGTTTCCAACCTTGCTGCAATGTAATAAAAATAATCTTAAAGTAGTACAATAATGCACATACTGGTGTTCCAATTTGGAGGTTGGCGGGGGCTATTAGCCGGTTTTTGTTAAATACACTTCCGGGCTTTTTTGCTCTGCTTTATCTCTGTGTTCACATTTTATTGTGAATAACTGCTGTGTTTAGCACTGCTGTCTCCATTGTTCTGTTTTTATGGAGACTTTGGATGTTGGGGAGGACCATCTCAGCTCTCAATGGTTGTTTTCATTCTTATGACTTTAATTCTTATTTCATTCTGGTGACGGTGGCAGAGGCGAGGACACTGAACAAACTGCTGGACGTCATGGACGATAGCAGCCACCCTCTACACGCTGTCATCAGCAGTCAGAGGAGCCTGTTCAGTGACAGACTGCTGCTTCCCAAGTGCCTGACCAATAGATTCAACACTGAAAAAAATAAGTCATTGGATGAACATAAAAAAATTATGGAAAGGATTTCCACCTGATTACTTTGCTTTATTTCAGCACCATGTACTTGTGTTACTCCTATTTAATGCAAATGTGTTAGGTCAACCTAATTTATTAAGATTATTCCAATGTAAAGCAAATGTGTTGGCTCAACTTGTTACAATGGTGATTCAATTGGTGATTCTAAATCAAACATGTTGGCTCAACTTAATATATTGTGGTTATTCTTATATAAATAAATGAGTTGGCAAAACATAATTCATTAAGGTTGTTCTAATTTAAACCAAATATGTTGGCTTAACCAGAATCATGGTAAGGCAATGGATGATTGTAAATCAAATGAGTTGGCTCAACTCCATTCATTAAGGTTATTCAAATTCAAATGAAATGTGTTGGCTCAACATATGTTTTAAAGGTTCCTTTAACTCAGTTACTATAGCGTGACCCAGTGTAATGCAATACAGCCCGCCCAACTAATCTGCAATGTTTAGGACCAAATCATTGATGTAACTTCATTAAGATGAATGTAAATCTAGTTGAAACCACCTTATTTTACAGTGGTACCTTCACACTACCTGATTCAGTAGGTCCAACTCACTAAAAGCAAGTTAGCTCAACAAATATGCTTCATGCTAAAAGACAGCTAGTTAATCGTGTGAAAATCCTTTCCATTATTTCATGACGTTAATTCAAGACATATTTTCAAGCGTTAATCAAGCATTTTAAGATAGCACTAGGTGAAAGTGTAGGAAGAACACTCAACAATTAGAAAAGGTACAACACAATTGTATTTTGTTATACATCGTTTTTTTACACAGCACAAAACACAGCTGAGTTGGACATTGAAATAAAAAACAACTACAAAAAGGTTACAGTTTCATTTCCCAGCCAATTCTTTACAACATAAAACATGTCATTATAGTTGCTCAACTTAGAGAACTGTAACAATATAAATCTTTTCTACTGCAGACTTTAAACACTCATTTTCCATATGAAACTTTGCTCAACTTAGCAGCGAGTTTCATATTGAGAACTTGTGCTTTCTTTGATAAGTTCTTTCCATCCAATTTCATTATTATTTTCTGTATTACTTCAAGGTATGCTTGAGTTACTGAGCAAGTTGAGTGCTGAACGCACTAAACTTGAGGGTAGCTCAAGTTTAGTGCGTAGATTAGTCCCAGCAGCATCACTATTGCAGAAGATACACTGCCCAAGCTGTTCATAACTTCCACCTCCTCCAGGACAATCCCAACATCCAGATGTGCATCGGCAGCCTCTGCACCCTCTGCTCAAATGACGATTCCGAGGACAGTCTCGGCTTTGGCCATTTCATTCATCAACGTCCTAAGGGAGTTAGGGAAGGGTATTGGGGGGGAGACAATTCACATGTAATTAAATAAATAAATTAAGACTGACATTGATTGAGTCACTCATGGACCTTAGTTGGTGAAAGTATTTTAACAACTCTTAGGAGTTCTATTGTAAACACAAAGAGAATTTAACATACCATGTACTCCCTCACCAGCTTCTTTGGATCTTCATTTAGGTACACACAGACATTTGAGGATGCACTCTCGTCTGACCTCAGCAGTGTCTTCCTAAATATGCAGATCAAAAAACAATGAGAACAATCTCAAAACTCCAGCAGTATAGGTTCACACACTTGAAAACATAGCTACATTCAAAGGAAGTCACAACAAAAGTGATCAGTGACTTGCAGTCTATTTGAAAGATATTTAAAATTGTTAGTATCCCTTCATTATGCCATGACTAAAATGGAGTTTACATCTCATTTAAACATCTAACTGAAGCTGTTAGAGGTTTTAAATAAAGACATGAATATATCACCAAGAAATATGTGAAAAGTACAGAATGGTCAACACAGTCTATATCCTTCTACTTAAATGAATATGCAAAGCATTCCATGTCTTACAAGTACATGGACAGTCTATGTGTGGGCATGGATAACGTCGCATATGCCGGTGTTTAAGTGTAAAATGTTTTAACAGGTCATATCTACGAGACAGAGAGAGACTACACTTCTTACATTTCCACATCCCCACACAAATAAAGACAAATAAAACAGACTGGCCAAATAAATGTTTAGCTGAACCCTAGCTTTATAAGCTCTCTAACACTACATTCAGTCACTTTAGATCTGGCAAAACTTACTATTAGCCACTGAAATCTATAACTTGATAGCCGATGAGCCCCTTGACCAGTACTTACGCAGGTGGATTACAGACAGGTGATGTTCTGAAAGAGATCAGATATATTTTTCAGCCATTAAAATATGCAATTCATACTGAACTGAGTTGTATCTTTTAGTACAAGTCCCTTGAATGCCTCATGAATTAACCACTGGACACTTGTATGCAAGCACATATGTGCAGAACAATGGTGAATTGAACATGGTAGAAAGCAATAGTAACAAGGTCAAAATGAGCACAAACAATCACACAAAAAACATCAACATTTCAAAATTAAACCAATGAACTTCAATATTGTTTCTGAGCTACAATTATTTGGGGACAACAAAGAAGAGTCCAAAAAACCCCAACATCTTTACAGCAGAGGAATATGTATTTTAAAGAAAAAAATAGAAAGCTCAAGTCTGTAATAATGGATAATCCATTGAGAGTTTTAGCCTGACAAAATATACTAGAAATCCACAACTAACAGGTATTTTAGGAACATTTAACAAGCTCAGAAAGCAATGCTTTCTGCAGGTTTCACCGACTGAAATGTAGGACTTTTTTATTACCATAATTAATTAAGATCTCGATGATGATAGAAAGGTACCAAAGTGTGTGTGTGTATCTACATTTACCTCCATAGTAACATTACTGAAATAGAATTAAAATAGTTAGAAATAGACTGATGTTAGATCAGTGTGTTAAAAATCCACTAAACCTCCAGGGAGCTCAGGAGGAGCAAAACTGTGACATTTCTGGGGTCCATTTGTGTCTCTGGCAGCAGCTTTGTGACCCTTACACTACATATGGCTCTGCAGAGTACCTAACATGGTGCGGCGATAAATGTAAAGAAAAAGCTATCTGCCTTAACCTAACCGACTTAATCTACAGAACATGAAATAATGTGACACAAGTATGGAACAAGTAGAAATGGTGCAAATGGTAGAGAAATTTTAAGTTACATATTTTTATATGGATTTAGATGAAAATATTTTGACTCTTACCTTCTTCAAATTAAGTAGATGCACGCCAGGAATCTCCCCTCTGCCCTTGAAAAAACCCAACAAGGTGCAAGCCAGTTATCTCGCGTGATTTTCCGTAATCTCTTGATGTCGCTGGATCCTCTTCAGCGGGAGATGTCTGACACAATAGCGCTTTGGAACTGACGTCACTGTATTTTTTTTTATTAGATTAACTTTGACAAATATTGATATTGAATAAAATAAAAAACATATATATATATATATATATATAATATATATATATATATATATATTATCTTGGCACAGCCAAGATACTGCGCAGACCCTCAAGCTCCCAGGCCTCTGGTAGAGGCCTGGGAGCTTGAGAATTAGATGTTCAAGTTGAGATAACGTCATTCAATCACGTTAGTTCAGTTGAGAGAAAAAAACCGATTGTCTCGCGTGTTCTCGCGTGATATCCCCGTGATCTCACTCGTTGTCGTCAGCACAATATCAGTCTAACTATAATGAATCATGTTAGCTCAACATGATTCAATTTTATAAATGTGAAGTCGTGGAATATCTTGTTTATCCAACATGATTTTATCACGTTTTCGCTTCAAACCCAACATTATTGTGTGAAAGGTACATGATTTTTTTGTTAATGTAATACGCCCCGACGTTCTTTTTTTTTGGCGGAAGCTCTAGCTGACGTAATTGAATCACGTTATCTCACCTTGAATACATTTTATTCCATTTGCGAGAAAAAAACCGATTGTCTCGCGTATTCTCGCGTGATATCCCGTGATTTCCCGTAATCTTGCGTGAACTTGCGTGATATCGCGTGATCTCACTCGTGGTCTTCAGCATAGGATCGGTCTGACTATAATGAATCATGTTTGCTCAACATGATTCAATTTTATAAACGTTGAAGTTGTGGAATATCTTGTTTATGCAACATGATTGTATCATGTTTTGGCTCAAACATGCAATTATTTAGTTAACAGTACATGATATTCTTTTGTTAATGTGATAACCCCTGAGGTTCCTTTTTTACAGTGTATCTGTCAAATTCCTATATTTTCTTTTGTGTTGTATTTATATTTTTTATTTATATTCTTATTTTTGCTTAATTTAGGGTTTTGGCTACTCACATTTAGTGTATACCTTTGTATTTTTTGTATTTTGCTCACTGTGTGCCACTTTTCTGCCTGTAAGCTGCTGGTAACTTCAATTTCCTGAGGGAGTCTTCCCAAGGGGTCAATAAAGTACAAGTCTAAGTCTTATTTTGTCAAATGGTTAATACCACCGAAGACCCCGGTATGGCAGGACCAGGCACTTCTCTTCGTTTCATTAGCTTCAAGGAAGCTGAACGCCTACTTTTACGCAGTAAAAGTTCATATTATGAACATGGCGATACGGCTGGCTGTTTAATAACATACCAGTTTCGGGGTAAGGTCAACTCTCATACAATACCTAGTATTCAAAATATCCAACAGGTAATTACAACTGACCCTATCGAAATTAATGACACTTTTAAATCATTTTATTCTTCTTTATGTTCATCAGAATTTCCCACAGATAATAATAAAATGGAAGAATTTCTTCAAAGTCTTTCCATTCCTACTATTGATACGAACACTGCCAGGACCATGGATTCATCACTCGCACTCGTGGAAGTAATAAACTCAATAAAAGCACTGCAGTCAAATAAAGCCTCTGACCCTGATGGGTTTTCCATTGAATTCTATGAAAAGTTTATAGAAAAATTGGCACCACTATTATTAGCTATGTTTAACAAATCTTTGGAACATAAGAGTCTTGCCAAGAAACAAGTGGGTAAAAGAAGGAAATTTATCTGTCTCAACTGAAGTCTGGGAACAGATTAACAAATTACACTGGATGACTTTGAGCTCCAATACATGGAGGCAGTTCTGTTAGAAAAACACTGTTCGATATTTTGTAACCAGTTCAGAACAAACTTTGGGGCAGCGGAGACACATGTTGGAGACTCTGTGGAACAAAGGGGGCAAATCAAAAAAGGAGAAACTCAAAGAGGGGTAGCAGAAAGGTGATTGAAGTTTTTTGGGAGCAAATGTGTTCCCACCTAAATAATATCTTTACTGAAAGAATCCCACGGAAATGTGAATCACTATGCTTAGGAAACATTTCATTTGATAACGGGACTCTGGAAGATAAAAAACTGCTGTTAGTGCTTCTGGAAGCAAGTAAAAAGACAATCACTAGAAAATGGTTAAAGCCTGAAGCACCTACATTTGAGGACTGGGTCAATATTGTACATTTTGGAGAAGTTATCTTTTTCTGTTCAAGGTCGAAGGGACTCATTCTTCAGGATCTGGTCTAAATGGACAAACTATGTAAAATCAGTAATCCCTGTGGAATAAATGTATATATCACATGCAAGTACAGTTTGCTGTGTATTGTACCCTGGTTCAGGATTATGGCAAACTTATTCTCTTGATTGTGTTTTTCCCCTAACATAAGAAAAATCAGACCTGTCCCACCCCCACCCTCACTCTTTTGTTATGGATGTTTGGTTATTATACAAAAAAAAACCCTGGTTATTTTTTCTCATACTTCCATGATGATGGAAGCTGAATTGTACAAAGTGATTGTAACTTGCCTTTCCAAATAAAAGATTAATTTAAAAAGTCCAAAAAAAAAAACCTGTAAGACACAGGAAGAATTCATTGTGCCTTGACACACAGTGACTGTGATATTGCTTAATTCAAAAGCACTGTCATGTTCTGGGGTTTTCTTTCAGCTCCTTGTGAAGTTTTTGTGTATGCACTGTTTTTTTTCCACCACTAGAGGGAGCCTATTCCATTCAGTCGGAGGGCGAGGACGACGTCATCCCACACCTGAGGCGAATTGAGCTAATCAGCGAGACGTTCAAGAGAGGCAGACTGCCAGTCCTTCGGCGCCTGAGTGTTTGCCAGTCATGGTACCTCCGAGCCCCTAGAAGCTTGCTTCAGTTACTCTGTTCTTAGTGAAAATCTTCCTTGATGTTTTTTCTCACCTTCAGGTGCTTCCTCCTGGCCTCTCGTGTTTTCGGTCAATCTTCGTGACGCCGTGGAATAGACTCACAGGTTGTCCGAGCCCCCAGACTCACTTCATCCGTGCACCAACCAGCTCCTCCAAGATTCCCACGACTGGCAGTCGCTCCGCTCCTCTACAGCCGCCGCTCTTGGCCTACCTGTCCGCCCTCCGACGTGCTCCCGTTGCCTCCTGGATTTCTGCCAGCCAACAACACCGCGACCTGGAACCACTGAGAACTGAAACCCCGGACATTTCAGTACTTCCTCACCTCTCTAACCCAGCGGTCCACAAGTAAGACTTGTTCCCTCACTCACATGCAATATTTCCCTAGAACCTGAACTCGCCATCAACTCTGCCTCTCTAGTGAACCGTTTGTTTCCTGTCGCTATCTTCCTCCCTGGACCCAACCCGAGCCTTCAGTACTCTTCAGCAGTATTTTCAATAAACTTCACTCTTTAACCAGTTTCCCTGAGTTGTGTTCTGCATTTGGGCTAAACTATTCACTCCCATTATGACAAGCACAATTCTAGATATCTTTGTTTAATGCCCAAAAAGATTTTATGGAACAAGCAGACCAGAGCTTTTTTTCCTCACTACTGACACGCTCATAGCATGCATCCAACCTGATTTTCTGCTGGTTGGTTGGGACAGTTCAGAAGCAGTCTTAAAGAGACAGAGTGGTTAGTCCCAGATGGCTAAAAGTTGCCACACTGCAACTCAGTGCTTTTCTTCACCCCCTGTCCTTCCTCCCGTCCCCCCTCATCTTCCAGGCCAGATGGAGGCCATTACAATGCTCTGAAAGACCTGAGAGGGACAGACAGTGGGAAAGGAAGGTGGAGTGGGTGGTGCTGAGATTGTCTCACCCATCCAAAATCTCTAATTACCACAGTTGTTTGAATCTTTTAAGCCTGCTTTTTTCTCTCTCTTTTCAAATACAAAAACCTCACTCCCAGTATGCACTGCAAGCCTTCCTGAGAATTCCAATGAGAAAGTTGACAGTTTCGCACAAGACAGAAAGCTTGGGAGTGAAAAAAGGAGAAACTCAAAGAGCGGTAGCAGAAAGGAGAAAAAGGTACATTAAAGATATGCAAATCAAATTGTCTGGGTGAAGAGCATTAACCAGCTCTTCACCAGGACAGCTGCCTCTATTTTTAGTTTTGCATCTGTGCCTGTGCATGCATGTGTGTTGGTTTCTTTCTCTCAAGGTGTGTGATGACTTCCTTAAGCTTTGGCTTTCATGCTCTAGTGAGACAGTCTGGGAGTCGATATGTCAGCTGGAATATTCTACATAATTGAGACGCTTCACAAATGAAGCTGTCAAGTTACAGCTTCAAACAGAATTCACAAAGAAGCTTGCAGGATTTTTTTAGGACAGAAATGGGAAGCAGTATCTTTCTTTCTGCACAAGTGCAGTGCAAGGAATGATTACACTTTGGTTTCTGGGCAATCATTAGAATTGCCATGGACCTTTGAGAGAACAGAGACTGAAAAATAGCAACACTGCCAATCACATTGTCACTAAGGAAAAGGTCAAATTTTAACTGATTTAGTTTGTAGACTTGATTTAATATTTAACCAGTGGTAGAGTCTAGGTCATGAGAGGCAGAGATTTTTCATGAAATGTCAAAAAAAAGGCAAAAAGCCTTTTCTTGGTGCAAGGAAGCAATATATTTAGAGTGATTAACCTACAGGGAACATTTCCGCTGGCAGAAGTACAGTGACATCTCTACAGCTGCAGGTTCTTCAATCTACTGTGGAGGTCCTAATTTATATTTGTATTTTTTATCAAAACTCATAGAAATAATAATATAAATTAGGCAAAGCAAGACCTCAAACATTCACCTCATGGCATGGAAGACTCTAAGAATGCCTCAACATGCAGAAGAAAACCAAGGGTCCCTACAAGCCTGGTTAACCCTTGGGTAAAATTTCTAGATGCCTCAAGGTGTCACTATAATCTGGTTTAACAAGTAAGTACAAGTATAAACACCATGAGTGGAGCATATCGGTAGCACTGTTATCTATTAGCATCAGGGTCCTGGGGTTCAATCCCAGACTTGCGTTTTTCTGCATGGAATTTGCATGTTCTCCCTGGACAGGTATGGGTTCTGACTGGGTACTCCAGCATTCTCACAAACATAAAAATATGTTAGATGAACTGTTCTCTCTAAATCGCCCCTTAAATTTGAATGTTTATGTGCATGGTTATTGTTCCTGGATTGGCCTTTGATGGACTTTCCAGGGTTCATCCAAGTCTCTCTGCTAGAGACTGGTGACCCTGAAAGGACGACATGATACAAGTGTCATGTTATATATTTGTAGAGGGACCCAAATGCAACAGACAAAAAAATTTGAGAAGGTTTAAAGAAAAAGTAAGGAACCAAACTTACAAAATTGTGGGAAGCCAGAGTACAACAATAAATAATAAAAAAATGAGCTTTGCTTCACTATTCGCTTTTTGCTTCACTATTTGTACATCTTGTGCTGCTCTTAGGTTGTGAAAAGAAACAATCAGTATCAAGCAAGGTCTTGACAGCTGCATTTTATTGTTGCATCTCTCAAACATTCACCTCATGGAGGGTGAATCTTGAAGCACATCTTGAAGTGTGCTTCAAGATGTGCAGCAGCATCAGTACTTTGATATCAAAGAAGCTTTTCCTTTGAAAAGCTTTGGCTCTGGACAGAGTTTAAGGGCACTGCAATAGAGAAGAATAGCCACCCTGAAAGTGGATAAGTAAAGCAATATCCAAGTCTCTGCTCTGAAACTTTCATTGTGAACTCTAATATTTGACTGTGTTTGTCAGTGAGGAATTTGTTAGGCCCTGAGAACAGCAGGCTTGTGAAAACCCAGCATAAGCTGTGATGCTGAAGCTGCAGATGGCATATCACACTGTGTTTGTGTTGGATACAACACAAACACAGGAGGCAGAGATGGACTGGCACAGACAATGTGGTTACATAGGCTGTGTAAACAGTGTGTCTGCGCCATACAGTGTACACTGTTTACGAGAAATAAAACTGTAAGCAGTCTACAGGTGATATGAGATTAAAATTTCATCACAATATTTTGTGATAATACTGCAAACTATTTATTACTTTTCTTGTATGCCAGTGACGGCGTGACACAATATAGCTCCACAAACACAAGCGCTACTCTTGAAAAACATATTCATATGCAATCTTTACGACACCAGTTACAAAACAAAGCGGGATTTATATATTTTAAACTGCACATAGTAACTGCATTCAATCATTTTCAAATGAATTAATATTCATTTATACTTTCATTGAAAAATTGTGATGAATATAGTAAAACTAACAATCAATGAGGACAGTTTTCTTTGTTTTTTTTTTTATTAATTGGACTTTGTTGTGACAAGACACCCAATTGTTACATTGAAGTCTAGATATGTACAAAAAGAAATGCTGAACAAAGAAAGAGATGATTCAAAATGAAGAGATGCTTCATTTTGCATCTCCACTGAAAAATTTACAAGCCCATCCAGAAAACTGTGAGCCAAACACTTCACTACATCAGTTCTCATAATCACACCGGTTTTTTAAAGAACTGAAAATTACAGTACATGATCATAATAGCTATTATGTTCAAATCTCTACAACGGGAGCTCAAACTTTTTGAGACCAAGATCAACTCTTTCTCTCACCAGCCAGCTGAGATCTACCTCATGACACAAAGACATAAAATTTGTAATTTAAACACTGTTGACTAATTTCCTTTATGAATATGTTATATCATAAATGATAAAACAATAGAAAACCTAATGCAGTTTCTTCCTCAGTGAGATTCTGACACTGGCAGCAGGTTACTGGTTTCAGTCACAGGCTGGTTGTAAACCTGAGGCCAGCAGGTGTCAGTCATTTATGGTAGATCTGAAATTTGGATTGATGGAGCCATATGAGAAACTACAGACTGATAGGAGGAACCAAAGAGCTCTGCAGAGGTAAAGACAAATCTTCTGAATTTGGGATATAATTCATTTAATTTCACATAATTATCGTGGTAGAAACCATTTTTTTGTTGTTTATTGAACGTTCAGAAACTCCAGCAAACAACCCGAACAGGTGATCAACTCAAAATCACTCGCACCTTTTCACTCTCCGTCTCTTTGTCGTTTATGCACAGCCGTTGCTGTGGCAACCACTTGTGCCCCACAAGCTGAGCAGACATTAAAAGGATAACATTCAGTCCATTACAATATCAGGCTTGATATTTATTTATTGATTATTGATAAGCCTCTCATGGTTGATTAGCTCATTTAAACTCCTGCTCTGCTAGTCAGTCGGTCTTCAAATCGCTTTTTTTGTGTTAATGGATCTGAAATGGACTGATTTACACAATACCTTGTTGAAACAATAATTACTGATTATTAATTTTAACACATTTTGTTGATTTTATTATGATTATTATTCTTTAATGAAGCTACAAATGTTTTGGATCTTGGTGAATATTTTGATAAGCCTGTCAGAAGAGGAAGCGCTGGTCTCAGCGTCCTGACGGCCTTCAGTTTGTCACCTGCTGCTGAGATTGACTCAGCAGCAGTCAATCTCAGCTATCGACCAGTAGATCGCGATCGACGTAGTCCGCACCCCTGCTCTACAAGATACAGACTGTCAAAGAAGATAGTTATAAATGCAATACAACATTACTCATGCACTGTCTCAACTGCTATCTTTATCCTGTGGCATCCTTCCTTCATGACCATCACTGACTATCAGAATCAAACTTTAAAAAATATGTAGCAAGGAGATGTGTGGCACAGGACTCATATTCGCCACAGCAGGATTCCAGGAGATTGAAGCCAGAGGAAAGAAAAGTAGGACAGGTCTGACGAAAAGAAGGAGGCCCAAAGTCAGCTGAGCCCACTGCGAAAGTGTTGCTCCGTGGGGACGCAAGCACACCAAAGTGGAGGTCTACTCCCTTGTGTGCAGCACTGTGCAAGGAAACAAACACACCTGCACACACACGCGTAATGCATGTACAAGAATGCATGAAAAATACATGCAGTTCACAGGATTTGTGGAGCAGAAACTTGGTGGCACAGGCTTCTGCAAAAGAGATTCCTTTTGAGCAGCACACACACATCCACACATTTTTAATATGTTTCCTCATAAAATATACAGCAGACAAAGCTGACAGCCTCAAGGCTTTCTGGGACTGCTGGAAGTCTATATGTAGCATTGAATGTTTATTTGTGTTTGAGGGGAGGACAGCTCCTCAGAGCAACCTCCTGTGCAAGTATCCCGGTTTTCACATTAGCCCTCGTCATTCAGGCAAAGACTGGAAGACTTCAAATACATCTTGTGAGCCTGTCAGGTCACTAAAGCTGCTCCTGTCAGGAGATGGGATTGGTGGGCAATGAGAGGATTCCTTTAGGAAAGCAGACAGTCTGGAAGCTACACCTTTATGTAGCTTCCCTCTCAAACGCTCAAGTGTTTTGTGCAGCTGTGACCATATCACTGGATTCTGCAGAAAATACAGAATCCCTAAATCTAAACCCAGATCATCCTTTTGTTTTCTTTCATGTCAAATCTGGCCATGCTGCTACTTTAACAATCCAATTAAGTAAATAAGCCCCCTGGTGAGGTAAAAAGCAGTGTCTTGGTGAGCATTCAGTGAGGATATGTTGTATTCTGTCTACCTTGAAATCAAAAGGTATTTGACCATTTGAGTTGAGGTTTCCAGGTCCCACGGCAGGAAGCTCGTACATGCAGCTGGGTGTTCTAGGAATTTGTGCACATTGCGCTGTGTTTCTGCCAACAGCAGTACCACTAAACCCAGCAACAAGTACTCATTTTTAGAGCTTCTTTTGTTTCAAATAAAAACATCGACTTTTCCATTGCTGGATGTTCTCCAACTTTAAGAGTTACTTCTATAAATCAGTACCTCCTCTCAGGTACAGGTTTTTGCTGAACTGTTAGTTTCTAACCCTAACCCTGAGAGTTTGAGAAATTCCTAACATTAAGGCTCCCACATGGTTCATCCAAAGTGCCAAAATAGGTTCCCATTGATGTGGGCACGTGGCAAAAATTGTGTCATTTCGTTCACAGAGAGGCCTGCTGATTTCGACACTTGGCCTGGGTCGAAGTATTTCAACAGTGCTCTGTCAAAATACTGCAAAGCATGGTCTAACTGGACAAAGGTTTGTTACCATGTCTTATGCAGAAATGTTGACATTTCTCTTCAGTTGAAAGAGTTGGTTTACTTCTACTATCCAGTTTTTGTAACTGCATGAGATATGAATACATTTGAGGAAATTTCAATTGATGCACTAAGAAATTATGGACATTAGTACAATTCTTAGTACAAATTATAATAATGAAACTGTCAAATGGTCACCAACTCCAGGATGGAAATGGCAATGTCATCTACAGAAGAGGCTGTTTGCAGAAAAGCATGGTGAGAAATCTAACATTCCACATTCTGCGTGGTGACTATTCCACACATATTAGGATGAAATATGTGGGAGTCCTTACCATCAAGTGACTTCTAGAATGAAACAACATGCAGTGCAAAAAAAGTATCTGTGGATCAAGAGATGGTATTCTCATATTGTACTGTCCTACATGATGAAATATTTGACTTTATGCTGTTTCCATTCACTATCTCTGTTTGTGCATCTAAAGTCCAACAATTTATGAAGATAGACTAAAAACTCAGGAAGCTGCCTGGGTCCTTTGAAATAAAATGTAAAATGAGTTCTGAATAAAATTAATAAAATGTTTTTCTTTTATTGTAAGCAATGTACTGTGTTTTTGTTTGGCAAATAAGTCGGCTTATGAAGCATACTAATTGACGATGGCTAATTGAAGGTGCCAGTGTTGACTATCACTTCCACCTCTTCTTCTTTTATGGCAATTAAAAGTTCATCGCACTGCTGGTGTGAAGTCAGCTTTAATGAAACTCTAAAGTTGTAATTATTACAGCTTCAGTTTCCCTGACACCAACACCACCGTCGAACTAAAACACAACGTAAACTTAGTGAGATGGTGTCAAGAATACAATATCGACATAAAAATTACATAACACATATAAACATACCTCGCTGGCTGACCTTTCCTTTTGAGGTAGAAATGAGGTAAATTCTTAAACTTAAATCATGTTTCTTAATTTGCTTGCCAACGCGATGTTGTTATATCGCAGGCTTTTCTGGTAACCTGGTAACCAGACGCTTCTACTTCTACTTCCTACCTTAATCCTCCAAAATAAGAGTCTTACAAAAAGTATAAATAATAGAAAATAAAACCTGTAAATTAAAACTTTGGCAGTGAAAGTTGACCCTGTATAAGGGAATGGTGAACACAGACACGACTTTACTTCTTTCACTTCCAGTGTTATAATGTATTTTCAAGAATAGTTTCAAACATTACATAAAACCACATACTGAGTGCTGAACATTGTACAGAAACATTATGGTTATCGCCATACAGTAATAAGAAATGTAGCACCGGCTGCTACTAGCCAGAAAGCTAATGCGAGTATAACGCTTAATAAAACTCAAACTACTGTAAAGAACTCAGAGACTCCCTGCTTATTCGGCAAACAGAATAAACATATACATATACAAGGCATTATGGGATGCCCCCTCCCAGACCTGGACTCTATTTACATATGCCGGGTCAAGAAGAGAACTGGATCCATAGCCATGGATTCCAGCCACAGACTGTTTGTGCCGCTGCCATCAGGCCAGCGGTTCAGGAATATACGGACTACAACAAACAGACTGAGAAACAGTTTCTTTCCCCACAGCCGTCAGAGCCATTACTCCCTGCCGCCCCCTCCCACACATATCATAACCTCACATACACCCCCCCTCCCCCCCCCACACACACACACAGCCATATTGTTCTGCACTTGCACTGTCACATCATCTGCACTTTGCCATAATTGGACCTGCTGCTTCTTCTTTGGTGTGGTTGAGTGCCTTTAATTAATTTTAGTTGTATATATTATTATTATTGTGTGTTTGTTTATTTAATATTGTATATATTTGACTTTTTGCACGGGAGTTGCAATAGAAATTTCGTTGAATCCTGTTCAATGACAATAAATGCTATTCTATTCTATACAGATCTGAACCTTATAAGTTGTAATTTTACCTGTATAAGGGAATGGTGAACACAGACACGGACACGACGTTACTTTTTTCACTTCAAGTGTTGTAATGAAGGCCCAGAAGTAACGCGTTCCACTACCCTGAGTCAGACGAGACTAATCGAGACACGATCAGACACGATCAGTAAACAGACAAAACTAATCGAGGCACGACCCGTAAATAAACTCTCAAAATTTTAGATTTGATATTAATAACATTAAATGCGTATTATACCCTGCAACACCAGCAGCAATGAAAAGTGCCAAAGACTGGACCTAAGATTTTGGATGTCTTGCAAGCAGAAATCTATTTTCTAAGTGATTCTTCAAACCACTGGAGGAGTAAGGAGAGGCTTTTAAATTTACCATCAAATAACCGGGGCTTTTATCCTCTGTTGGCATATCAAAAGAGCACAACCATGCTGTCGTTGTCACGACACCCCTTAACCCCTTCCTTCACTCTCTACTCTCTCAGTCACTACTTCCTCTTCTGAGAGGGGAGATGTGCTACCAGCTCTCCATCTAACGGGTGAATTGAGTTTCCTAAATCTGCTGGGATTTACCCTATCCAGAACTGAAGGAAACTCGAGAAAGGAGTCGCCTGGTTACTGACGGCCTACATCCAGATGTCTCACCCTTCTTCCCCCTGTGAATTAGCCAGACTGAGCATCATACAGCCAACCACAGAGCACATCTGTTAACGGTCGCTCCTTCTCTTGATTACAACTTGCACTTGTTACTGAATCAGGTTGGTTTTAGTGACTCGGGCGAGACCCAAGGATGTTGTTTTAAATTTGTGCTAAAGCAACCTATAAAACATTTTCTACTTTTCTTCCCCAGAATCAAATATCACAGCCATTTTACTTCCATCAAAGAACTTCTGTACATTGCAGATTTATGTTTTTGAGTTTTCATTTTCCAATCATTAGTGATGCCTAAACATCACTAATGCGGTGATTGATTAGCTGTGTATTGACTATTTGTCCAAAAAGTAAATTCCAAAATCGAAAAAACTCAAATCTCAAAAAGTGATCAAAGCAAAATAAAATAAACTCAAATAGTCAATACTGTGCATCGTGGGTTCCGGTTTACGCCGTCCAAAACAAAAAGGTCAAACAGTCAAAATGCAGCTTTTGTTTACTTTATTAAGTTTTTTGGCTGAAAACAAGTTACAGGCTTCGGATAAACCTACCCTAACTCCTGCACCTGTTCTCACTGATAAAAACTGACTGACTGATGACTGATAACAGACGACAGGTAAAAAACCATAAGACCACCCACGTGACTCAAGACTTATCTCAACCCTACTTATTTATACTGTGAAACACACCCACTTCCCAAACTGAAATCAATTAAGTTAATTACTAACCACAAAACTTATTTAGAAACAACTAAATAAACCTTCTAATTATAAATCAACTAGAAAATAAACAAACAATAATAAACTAAATAATCTACATTCTAAACTTTAACTGAAAAAATTGAGAAATAGCTCCTACAAGCTGCACTTCTTTATTTTTGTGTGAGTTGAAATGAAATACTCCGAACTGCACAAGTGTGCATGTTTAATTGATAGAAGTTAAGATAGCATAACTAACATAACATAACACAAATCTGTGAAATGTGATCTCCTTAGATGTTATCCTCCTATCATAGTGTTGACAATTAATCTCAAAACTTTGCGTCCCCTTCTCAGATTTTTTTGCTTGATTGTCATTTTCCCGACCACCGATATGCCTGACTCAATGTACACCGTACTTTAAGCTTGATTAGATTGGAGCAAGTCTTCTGATAACTAGGAATATCCAAGTTTCAAGAAAGATTAATCCACAGAAATAAATGAAACCGGACTCATAAGTCTAAAAGATTAGGTTTCTTACCAAGCAGACCACCTCCTGATAAAATATAGTCATTGATAGAGGACTAAAATCTGCATTCACATTTCTGACGGTTGACAGTTAAGTCGGGTGAGATGAAATTCCCCAAATTAAGGTAAAAATTTACATTTGTCTAGTGCTTGAACTCACAATTGTCTTCCTGAGCACTTTGGACTTTTCAAGTGTGAAAAGTTCAACACACCTGAAAAGCTCTTCTTCAGGTTCCACTTACTTTGCAGAAGGCAAAAATGCATAACAGCTGGCACACATGTTGAATGAAGCACTCATTAAATGCAAGTGTGCGACTTTTTTAGTCTTTTTAATCAGTTATAACTACGTAATTAAAATACACACGACAAGGCAGAGTGCACCATGCCAAGATCCATGTTTGCCCTTGTTTTTCACATTACTAAACAGAACAAACAGTGAGGATAGAACAGATCCGGGAACTTTTCTGCTCCTTGGCCATCATCTCCGTCGATCAGTCATGAACCTGGTTGCACGTCACAGCTTCAACTCATCTCCCCAACATGAAACGGCATCACACATCTAAATTGCCAATGAATAAAACAAATAAGCCACAAATTCATCAGCATGCATTTTGGTATTGTTTGAAAGTTCTCTTCATCTTCTTTCAGATTAAATAATTGGTTTTGACATGCAACACCTTTCTTTCACAATGTATTAAGTATCCATAGCAGCAGAAATGTGACCAAAGTAATATAATAATTATGACATTTCATTATGTACAACATAAAATCTTTAATAATTTGGTAAATGTCTTGTTTTTTCAGGGAAATACAGCGACAAAATTCATGACTGAACTCCTGACAAACACTGGATGTCTCCTCTGTTATTGTTGGGTTTTTGGGTTTTGGTTCCACTATAACCATTCACTAGATAGCGCCAGAGGCTGTCTTCCATGGAGGGGTGTGCACACCTGTTCTACATCTTCTCATCAGTCGTGGAGCTCAAGAGGAGCTGACTGCCAGATCTTGTTTTTGCCAGGGCAATGGTAGTCAGAGCCCTCCAGAGTAAGCCTCTAGTTGTTTCTTTGAGACACCTTCTGAGTAATTCCTCTCGTTGTCCTCCTTCTTCAAGTGCCTGTTTAAAGATGCAGAGATTCCTCAGTGAGAGGGTCTTCCCCTCCTGGTTTTTCTGGAACCTTTTTCCTCGTTACGCTGTGGAAGTTACCCACTGGTTGCCGAGTCCCTTCCCCGCTCCTTCAGTTGGATCACGTCGCGTTCTGGAAGTCCTGACTGGCAGTTGGACCGCTCCTCTGTCTCCACGACTCCGAAACATAACCGTCCGCCCTCCGCCACAGCCTCAGTCCTTTCCCTGGACCCACTAACAACCCACAAAAAGACCAAAGACCCGACCCAACAGTTTATTCCTCCTGGACCGAGATCACCATCACTGAAAGTAAGATCAGTCCGTTTGTCAAACTCCTTTTCCTGACCCTGAACTTCTCTGCTGTTTTTTCATAGTGAGCTGTCTTCCCTGAGAGCCACTTCCTCGGGACCCAGTTCCCTCCATTCTTCTTGCTCCTGTTTTTTCTAATAAAACATCTTTAACTGATAATGGTTCTCCTGTTGTGTTCTGCATGTGGGCAAGAAAAGTAGACCCAAACATGACAATTCTCTCACATCCTTTCCTTGACATTTCTGCATGAAAAGTTTGCTTCCTAACTCCTTGAGTTATTAGATATAACTAGCTCATTTTTCATCTCGACAGCTTCAATAAAGCAGTGTGAAAAGGCTCAAAATATTTGTTTGCATGCACGTTTGTGTAAAATCAGTGACCTGCTTTTCTCCAGCCTGTTTATCCTTGCACTATCTGAAAAGCTATTTATTTTTTTCTCTTTTCTTCCTGTTTTCTTGGTCCTTTATCTTTCTACATCCACCTCTTTCACATTCATCTCATCCTCCTTCTTCACTCTACCATGATCTTACCAGCCTTAACTTCTATCTCATCATTCATCCCACTACTCCTCCATGCTACTTATTTTTAATAATTTTTGTGTTTGTTTGTTTTTTTGCCCCCCCCAAAAAATTACTTATTTGCTAGCTGGCAGTTTGTTTCCAGCCTCCACTGATACAGTGCAGTATCAGTAGCTGTCAGCCCTGTATGAAGCTGAGCGTGGGGATCCTTTGACCTTCAGGTGGTCAGGACCAGCAGCATAACACAAAGTAATACTCACCCACACACACATGACCTCAGTGTGTGGTTATGTTTTTGATCACTTCCCCAAAATGCCTGCAGGCCACACTGAGTACGCCGCCTTTCTTCTGCACAGGGAAAGGCCCAGATTCTTTGTGTGGGAGCGGTGGGGAATGCGTTACTTGATGAAGGTGAAGAGGGAATTCAAGAAATGTATGCATACACACAACAACACAGAAGCTGCCACTTTGGTGCAAGAAGGGAATGATGGGTTGCATATCAAGAGCTCCTGGCCATCTTTTTCTTTTTCTGCCTGTAAATATGCTTTTTGATCTGGAGAAAAATGTTAGATTTCAATCCCAACTTGCCTTAGAAATCCTAGGTGTTTTATGTCCACTGGGCAACAGCCCTCCACATGTAAATGAGGCCTCATGTAGACCTCCATGTCAGCATCTATGGTCATGACTGAAAAAACTAATTCTTGCATAAAAGATACATTGTAAGGATCATTAAAAAAAAACAATATATATCGCACATTGTGGGGATCGAGTGCTAATACACCCTGGGCTCCATGATAAGCTGTGATATTTTTGTGAAAAATTAGGGTAAGACGTTGTGGGTTAGGATGACAAAAAGTGAAGCCCAGCTAAGGGCTTGGCGATGTATCAAGTATACTCAACGTATCACAAGTTTTTTCAATTAATGATGGTTAAAATGGCTCTATTGCAACCATTGAGTGTAAACTGTCATTAAACTAATAAGCTTTCACCATGTAATTCACTGTATGGTTAAACCGACACCTTATGAATACATCACTAGTCCATCCCCCTCCCAACCTGAAAATGTTCTAAAAATCACACTGTGCAGAGAACACAGTCAACATGGTGCATGAAGCAAGTGGGTGAATGACATGATAACTGAAGAAGAATCAGTCTAGTAGTTGCAAAGAGAAACGGCACTTGATCAATAATTTATCAGTGGTTTGGATTTCATATGGAGAATGTCAAATTCTTACCTAACACTACCCTAACCCAGTGGTTCCCATAGTGTGAAAAAGTGTGAGGTGCCGTTTTATTTCAAAAATAAAAAACTTTGTCACCCAACAAAGTTTCCATCTTCATTTCCTTGCTCGACTTATGAAATAAAAAGGGATGCAGTATTTTGCTATGAACTGTGTACACTATGACCAGATAACAAGGTCAAAAAAAGTTTTAAGAAAAAAAATAGTGAGAGAGAGGAAAGTAGGTCAGTTATTTGCTTGACTTTGACAAACTTAACATAATGATGTGCTGTATTTTGGTTCAGCTTAAAAATAACTCAAACACACACTGACAGCTCATCAGTAGAGCAGGTGTTTAAATTAGTTAATCAACTATTGCTGTGTTAGATTGGCTAATAGCAGTGGTGGCTAATCTACCACAGCAATCACTTCTTAATACTCAGAATACACATAAAGCATAAAAACTCAAAACTGTAACTGAATGTTCTGGTCTATGTTGGAGTGTTTTTGGTGCTGAATCCTTATACATAAAGTTGTGTTGTTGAGAGTTGCTATGACAACAAGTTTACGTAAAGCCTGGAGACCGAGAAAAATTAATGAACCGTTTTGAGTTATTGTTCCCATTGCATGGCACTAAATGAATCCTACCAACATCTCCAGGTTTTCCTTTAGTTCTACCACAACAGTACGGCTATGAACATCATGTAAAAGAACAGTCTGATTAGATGGTGAATTATATTTGTGGCACAACCTTTTGTGGCAACAGCTTTATAACATGTTTCACAAACTGCATCATTTTGTTTGACATTTTTTGGATATAAAATCCAAAAAACTGCCAAATTATTGCTCCAGCGCTATTTCTCTTTGGACCTAGACTGAATCTTCTTCAGTTACCGTCTCATTCACCCGCTCGCTTCAAACTCTCCACCATGTTAGTAGTTTTCGCCGTGTAGCGTGATTTTACAACATTTTCAGGACTAGTCATGTATTTGTAAGGTTTGAGACAGACCACACTCACAGTGAATTAGATGGTGAAAGCTTATTATGTTAAGGACAATTTATATTCAATGGTTGTCTGACAAAGACGTCTAACAATTTTAGACATTTTTGTCAGACACTTCATTTTCTAATGTAAATGCTAGAAACCTGTAATGGATATTTAAAATATATTTTGTAAATTATTTAAAATTGAAGACAAGGTAAATTTTTTAATTATTCAAAGTTAATTTTCCAAACTAGGAATGTTGCAGATTGTTCATGGATGTTTGCTTTTGGTTAGCAGTGTTGGTGGTTTATATTTTGTTTGGTTTAAAGGTATTTGCACTTTGTAATGTTTGTTTTTTTGTATGTACCACACAGGCTGCTGTAGCCAGCAATGGTAGGCCCTATATAAAATGGTAGCATTATTGTATCAATGAATGACTTGAACATCTGTCAAGAGGTGTTTGGAAAAAATAAGTCAATGCTTAGTTTTCCCTGGTGAAAGCAGCAAGGCACATTTTGTTTTATTTGTAACGCGAGTTTGTTTTGTATTCTAATGTTTGTGTGTGTGTTTTAGTTTTCACAGTGACTGAGGTGGTTGTGATGACTGTGATGATCTACATTAAATAAAATAAACAAAACTCTGAAAATTCCTGTCGAGACACCACAGTTATTCAAGAGCTGGGGAGCTGCTTCAGAACCTATGGCACCAATGAAATCACACTTTTTCACGGAAATCGGCTGATTACGACCGGTGGCCGATAGATTGGCATGCCTTTACTAAAACATTTTTAAAAAGCAGAGAAAATATTGTCTCTAAACATCACTTTGCAATCATGATACAGTTTTGTTCAGGGTTGCTTATGTTGTAAACCACACAAATAAATGTAATTTAGATCCCTCCAACCTAGCTGAGACAAAGTAAGTGGTTCTAAAACTGACTTCTAACTTTATAATTTGTCATACAAAAAGCATTTGTGCAAATGATTTTGTGTCACTTGGACCTTTTGTTGCTTTGCGTGTCACCGGATCAAAGCGATGGATAATTTCAGAACAGTATTGATGTTATCCCCTTGACCGGTATGCTCTCTTCTGATCACACACATATAGTAAAAAGACACATAGTTTCTTACCAGTTAATGCCTTTACAGCTAGATTAGTAGCTGTGGCAGCTCCTGGAGGCAAGAAGACAACAGGTCAGGAACCTGGGTTGATTGTGTTTTTTGCTCTTTGTAGGAGGAAAATCTATCCCATATTTGGTTTGCCAACTGGTGAGTGGGCCAATACAAATTCCACAAAATGTCTGAGAAAACAAAGGTAAGTAAAAAGTAAATCATTTATGCTTATTTGTTTTTGCATACATTTACCAAAATTTTGTAGAATAACTTTTTAGTGTTACACTTTAAAAATACAATGTGATACTTTAAGAAAATAATAAGTATTCACTCCATCTGTATAGAGATCCATCGGGGAGGCTTAATGTTTAGAGCTCTGTGTTACAGACTGCAGCATCCTAATGTTAATACTGACATTTTACAAGAAAAAGTACTTCAACAAACAAAAAAAAAATAGATGTAAAGTTTACCTTTTCCAGACGGCATGTTTTAGCTCCTACCAAAGATGTTCAATAAGATTCAGGTCAGGGCTCATGGAAGGGCACTTAAGAATAGACCAATGTTTTTCCTCTTAGCCATTCTTGGGTGTTTTTAGCTGTTATCCTGTTGTAAGACCAACGTTCTACGACTGAGACCAAGCATTCTGACAATGGGCAGCACATTTCTCTCTACAATCCCTTGATAGTCTTGAGATTTTATTATATGCTGCACAAGACACCCTGTGTTGGATACAGTAAAGCAACCCCAGAACATAACAGAGCCTCTTCCATGTTTCACAATAGGGACGGTGTTCTTTTCTTGATATGCTTTGTTTTTCTGTCTGCGAACATAGTGGTCATAGTGGTTATGTGTACACTGGTCATAGTGTACACATAAGCTTTGTGGCTTGTCAACATATAGCTTGGCAAATTCCAGTATGGCTTTTTTAATGGTTTGTTTTTAACAGTGGTGTTCATTGACTCCACTTTGGCTCAAAAACAATGTCGGATGTTGTGATCTTGCACTGATATTCCTTGGCCTTCAAGTTCACCTTTAATTTCCTTAGACGTTTTTCTGGGCTCTTTTGCTACCGTTTGCATTATCCGTCTCTTTGTTTTGTTGTCTATTTTCATCCTGCACCCATGTCCGGGGAGGTCGGCTACATGGATCTTAAATTTCTGAATAAAATGTGTCTGTAGTCACATAAACATCAAGCTGCTTGGAGATGGTCTTATGACCTTTACATTTAAAATGCTTGTTAGAGATGGATCATCGGAAGCCAGGCTTCAAGTCACACATCGAGTAAATAGTATGTGACATCAAAGTGGGTAAAACTCCACTTTGATGCTTGTGTAGTCTTGCTGAAAACATTTGTTGCATGGACAGTAGAAACAGATGTAATGCTGCAAGACTAATAATCTGCATGTAGCGAAATATAAGGGATTAGAAATCCAAGAAAAAGTGAATGCCCTAACAAGCCTTGCACTCCCAAGACACTAAAACATCAAATGTCTTTATTGTCAAATCATTATATGACATAAAAGAAAACCCAACACAACCACTAACGGTCAACATATACCAGTAATAGAAATCATTTTAAAAATTAAAACATATGGCAACAAAACATCATTTAATTGATTCTCCTGTTACTAAACATGAGTTTCATGAAAACTATGTGACAATTTTGCATTTGCTAATTTTTGGAAGTACGATCCAAGTGAATGACAAGGTTTCACCAGCAGATGTCACTGGTGAGTGATGAATGAAGTATCGAGTAATAAACCTGTTTGCAAAGCAAAGGGTTGGAAAGCTTCATTGCTTCATGAGGTTTCATGAGTTCATCACTAATGCTCGTTTATAATGTCTTTCTAATCTCCTGAGACATCTCTTTCCTTTGCTTCCTCTGGTCTATGTTGAGTGTGGTACACACCATGTCACCAAAGAGCATAGTGACTACTTGTAGCCCTACATATGGGCCCACTGACTGCTTACAAGAATGTAGACACCTGTCATGTTATTTTCAAGGGTACCATCATTTTGTCTAGGTCTGTTTTCTGAGTTTGTTTTCTTTAATAATGTTGTTGAAGTATATTTAAAAAGCAATGTCTTACTTTCATTAGCTAATTTTCATAGATTTTTATTCATTCATACCTTTGTCAGATTCAAGTTATTTCTGTCAACACTGTGGGTTTTTCTTTCATTAACCCAGGGGTAAAAACTATTTTGTCCATTTATGTTGCAGTTCGCTGATCAGCATTGAAACTATGAGAATAATCAAATCTTTTTTCTGATCAGTGAAGGCACCACACATAAGAGTCACCAGGTGTGAGTGGACACCATTACTGGGGGAGGAATTCTTCTTTTAAATAACTAATATAAATACTGATGCTTAAAGTGTAGTTAAAGCAACCACAGAAATATAAGATGTTATTTACGGGTAAACATATTTTCTACATGTTGAGACGTGATTCATTCAGCTGCATTACGATAAGTGATAGCAAGATGTTCAACAGATAACTGAAAGAATATCTTTCAGAAAAAAGATGCTCTCTTGGATCTCTTTAAGCAAATATTTTATCAATCAAGTTTCTATCAGTTATTCTTAATCGAGTAATTGGATAAAAAATATTGATAAAATGAAATATTGGTAAATTTAACATAACAGCGGTGTTACTATTGGATATCAACATCAGTCCAATTTTTCATATTTGAGTTTCCCAAACAATTACTTTTCTGTAGTTTAGAAGATTAACCTGTAATCATAATAGTTCACGTTCAAAGTTAACTTGAAGAAAAGCTATACAAAAATCTGAAATCATATTCAATTTAATAAAAGACCGACAGGCTCACAAGTACTCTTATAAAAAATGTCTATACTCCAGCTTTTAGTCAATTTAAATTCAATTCAACGTAATAGATGAATTGTAACTTTGCCCAGCCATTTATAGCTTTTGTGTCCATGTTAGGGAGGGAATTTGACACCTTCGTTTGAAACTCATCTACCAGCTATGTACCACCATGATGCGCTCTTTCACCCATTTGTTGAGACCATGACGACATGAAATAAAATTTCAGAGTCTTCTGTAAAGTTACACATTTATTAGTCCCCCCAAAATGACAGAAACCTGGACATCATTAGTCAATAAAATCTTCCCAGGCTGAACTTGAAAATTGGACATTATGCTGCTAACACTTAGCTTTTGTCAACAACTCAGGCGGAAGTGAGAGCACTGCTCAACGCAAATAGTAACCCGGCCTGAACACGGTGACCTAATAATAAAACATAATTTAACGAAGTTTCTAGGCAGATACATTGTCCTTGAGGATTTTTTTTTTCAAAACTTTATTTATGCTTTATCGTGAGGTACAATTGAGAAATTTTAATAATTAAGGTATGACGTAATTAAGATAATCAGGTCTCAAATATAGGGCTCAAACAGCCCTTAGCAGCTGTTTGATAGATGCTGAAATCACTAAGATATGATGCTAAAGTGTTTAAAAAGTTAGTTTCTATATTCTCTTAATTATAGACTAATTGTTAGGCATGCAGATTGTCAAAAGATGTTTTATTATTTTTGGAAGTGATATAATTAGACAAAACAAAAATGCCAACTTTCTTAAAACGGAATTAATTTATTGGTTATTTTGTGTGTGTGTTTGAGTGCAGGCCTGTGCGTGTGTATCTGTGTGTTTTCAAATAGAGCTCTCACTAGAATATTCAGAGAATCTTTGCCAGTTAATTATATTTTGCTTTCCATTTTTCTCCAAAGTAAGAACTTACAAAAGTTCATAGCTAAGGTACATAATTTGCAAAAGAATTAACTGACCCACCATGTTTTTTGAAACAAAATTTCTGCATCAATAAATTAATTATTTTTCAGTTCTGATGCCCAGTATCTCAAGTCATTCACAAACACAATGCACTTTTTTCCTTTTGGGTTTGAACACCTAAGAGTGTATTGTTATTTGCTTCAATAGCGCTTCGGAGGTGACGTCACTGAGTGTGACGTTTACGTCGCTCGGCTCCATGTTGTTTGGCCACACACCAAAACAAACTTTTCTCGGTCTTTTTATCGCATTACCGCTCTATCCTCCTCTTCCATAATGCTGACAATCTGTTTGAAAGAAAGAGGGTTATATCGCGAAAAGCTTCTCCAACAAGCCAAAAAGCGCTACCTGGAAAAAATAACTAAAATTGGACATATCGACCCGATTGAAATCAAAAGTTGAGCAGAGACCCTGAACATTTGCCTCATCTGACATTCCCAGATATCTTTTCATACCTGGTCTGTGGTGTCAGCGCTTACACGGCGAATCAATTCAAAAATTATAAGTCAATAGAGGCACATGTCCAGTTTAGCTGATTCCACAATTTTTTACGCCCCCAGCTTGCGACTACGTTGTGGTTCGAACAAAGGTAAGAGCTCAGCTCCTTGATTTTACATACATTCTTAAGATTCACATGTACATATTTTTAAAATGTTTCTGTCTTTTCATTCACCATTTTAATTGTGTATTTGCAGGTTATGCACTCTCAGAGACTCTCTGAACCTCCGTTAACACCGTGGGTCATGCTAAGCAACACTGGCACTGTTGAATGCCACATTGTACCTGCATGGCAGGGGTAGCAGAGACCTGCACACATGTCAGTGCCCCACTTTTTAAGGTGGAAGCAACAGTGAGGATGCTACTCAAGCTTTAGAGGGTAAGCCAGTCATTGGTGTCATACACTAGCCATTTACAGGGTTTACTGCCTGGGCGATGGTAGGTCAGGGAACACACATGGAGCACAGATCTTCCTACAACCTCAACTCGCCAAAAGTGATCATATCACGGTCACATTCTGGGGAAATAAAAAACTTCCCCAGAATGCTGGCTCATCTGTAAAAAGATGAGCCAGAATACTGAATATTACCTGGCAATCTAACAAAGATTCACCCAGAAGTCGGACATAAAATTGACTACAGTACTTCAGCTTCTCAAAAGAAGACACTTGACAAGAAAATCCATGCTGAAATCTCAATGTCAGCCAGAAGAAGCCATCCACAAAAAAGAAAAATCCCACCTGAAAATCTGGAAGATTTGGGTCCTCTCCTTGACACGCTATTAGAGCGCAGTAAGGTTGTTGGTTTGTCAGGAATGGAGAAATATATAATTGTTCACTCTGAAATGTTTTAATTACACATCATATGCAACTCCAAGTGCTTGAATCCAATGTTTTATGTTTACCACATTAATTTATTAAATGACAGAAAACGGCCACTTTTCAATTCTACACATATTTCAATACAAAATCATGAATGGAATAAATGCAATTTTCTTGTTTACTGTCTACATTTTACATAAAAAGACTACAAATATTTCAAAAGAATGACTGCAGAAATTTTCTTTTTTCAATCTGCATTTTAATCATCAGTGCTGCATTGCAGTTTCATATTAACATGTGCAGGTTTCATTTGCATTAAGTTTCACAACCACAGTAGAACACACTAAGCTGCAGCACACAGACACAATCTTGTCAAGACGTGTCACATCTTTACCCTCACATGTAAGCAGCAACTTAACTAGTATACTTCTGTGTAATATTTTGTATTTGTTCCTCATACAACTGATCACTCTTTCTACATAAATTCTGAGGTGAGCTAAAGCTCACGTGTCTTCAACATCTTTAGCATACAGTTGACATCTCCCTTTAGTGAATGACGGCATTTTAACCTCAGCACACATCATCTCTACACCATCTTTAATATCAAAGCCTCTGTCCGCTAACACAACGTCCCCAGGTAATAAACTGGAGAGAAGGCCACAGTTTTCTGTAACGTGCTTGTCCAATGCATGTGTTATACCAATAAGACACACTATGTCATAGTGTGTCCTCCTTTGTACCGGGAGAAGGATTGTGCTCATGCTTTTAAATTTGAGGGTTTTTCTGTGCCTAATTCAAAACAGTCAACAATAAATGCTGCACGTTTCTAGGCATTGTGGCTTGTAAGCAGTGCCTCTCAGGCCAGCTTACCATGGGCTTAAGGTGTGCATAAACACATCAAGGGTGTCAGCAAAGGCAATAGACAGAGTTTTATGTGACACATTAAAAAGATGTCAAAGATGCTGAACAGGTTGATCAAGTCTTAGATTCATTAATGTGAGTAAAACCATTTGAGGGCTGAAGGCATGCACTTCCTATCATCCATCCTCAGCTTATCTCAACTGGCTGCACTGTTTGTTTGTTAAACCATGTAAAGTCCTGGAGTTTGTAGGAGTGAGCTGCCGTTTATGTTTCTTTAGTTTTCTCCTGTTTTTCTTAGTTAAGAAGGTAAGTTTTTATCATTTGGTTTCTTTATTTTCAATTAGGTAAGTTGGTTAATATTTAATTTCCTTTTGTTTGTTGTTTTCGGCATGAGCTCACTCTGAAGTCATATGCTCCCCTGGTTGTAACATCTCAGTCCAAAAACACATCTTTTTAAAATAAATAACATTATAAAATGTTCAACTTTGTGTGTGTCAACCTCTTGAGATCTGAAGAGGATGGATCCTTCGTGTTATGATCTGGCCACCCCTAGACGGGGCGTAACAAGGAGATATCAGAACACACCACTATTAATACTGTAAATTATAACACTAGAAAAATTTAATAGTTTACTCACAGTAATGGAATAACCTCAATGTCCACTGACAAAACTCAGACTATGCAACAAAAAAGATATAAGACAACCTAAACAAGGTTGACCCACTTAAATGAACTCAACAGAACTGAACATGATTAACCCGGACAAATGATAGCAAAACATGATGACACAACACTTTGTAATCGTCTTTATGTGGCTCTGAAGGTTCAGGTCTGAGTCCATCACTACTCCCAGGTTTCGGGCTGATCTCTAGTTTTTAGTTGTAATAACTGAAGCTGCGCATTGACTTTAGATCTATAACTCTAGATCTATGGCTCTAGCTCTATAGCTCTATATCGTTTCTCTTCCAAAAATAATGACTTCAGTTTTGTTTCTGTTCAGCTGGAGAAAGTTTTGGCACATCCACACATTGATCTGATCTAAACATTTATTCAGTGATTGGATGGGGTCAAAGGTCACCTGGTGACATCGTAATGTAGAGCTGAGTATCATCTGCATAGTTGTGGTAGCTAATATTATTTCCTGTTATAACCTGAGCTAGTGGGAGAATATAAATATTGAATAAGAGGGGTCCTAGGATTGAACCTTGGGGTACCCCACATGTGACCTTTGACCTCTTTGATGAGAAGTTTCCAATTGAAAGAAAGAAATCCCTGTTCTTTATGTAGGATTCAAACCAGTCGAGCACCGAACCGGAGAGTCCAACCCAACTCTCCAGTCGATTCAGTAAAATGTCAAAAGCTGCACTGAGGTCCAACAGAACCAGCACTGTGGTTCTCCCACAGTCCGTATTTATATGGATATCATTGAATACTTTGACTAGGCCAGTCTCCGTGCTGTGGTGAGCACGAAAACCAGATTAGAAAGAGTCAAAGCAGTTGGTCATCATGAGGAAACTATTTAATTGTTTACACAGTTTTTTCAATAACTTTGCTGATGAATGGGAGGTCAGAGGTCGGCCTGTAATTCTGCAGTAGTGATTTGTCCAGATTGTTCTTTTTTAGCAGTGGTTTGATAACTGCTGTTTTCAAAGCCTGGGGGAAAACACCTGATGTAAGCGATGAGTTACTATTTGGATCAGATCAGTAACAATAACAGGCAGGACTTTCTTAAAGAAATGTGTGGATAGGACATCCAGACAGCAGGAGCTTGAACTTAACTGACTTATAATTTCTTCTAGGGTTTTATAATGAAGTAGTTGAAAATGGGTCATTTTTCCTGTATTTGTTCTGTTTGGGTACAGCAGTGGTTCTGGCTTTAGAGTTGATGTGCAGATTAATCCTCTGATTTTTTGAATTTTCTCTGAAAAGAAGCTGGAAAACTTGTTCCATCAGCATTAGATTGAGTTCATGTGGTAACGTCATAGGAGGGTTTGTGAGCCTGTCAACTGTTGCAAATAAAACTCCAGCATTTTGTTTATAACATCTGCAAAGAAAGCCTCCCTTGCATGTTTTAGTGTTGAGTGATAGTTACGTAGTCTTTCTTTATAGATGTCATTATGAACGTGAAGTTGAGTTTTACTCCATTTTGGTTCTGCTCTGAGACAGAGTTCTCTTGCAGATTGAACTGTTTGTGCTTTTCTCCATGGAGATTTCTTCCTACCAGACACAACCTTTACTTTAATTGGGGCAATAGATTCAATGTTATATGAAACTTTAGACTGAAAATCATCTACCAACTTATCTACATCATTACAGCTTAAGGGTGAGGAGGAAGAGTAGATTTGATTAAATGTTTTCTGTGAAAGAACGTTTTGTGACAGCAGCTGTTTGTCCAAGTGAGTCAAAGAATAAAGAACTTTCAAATAACAGCAAAGTGATCCGACAGGGCGACATCAGTTACAGAGACATTGGAAATATTCACACCCTTACTGATAACCAGGTCCAGTGTGTGTCCTTGAGTGTGTGTTGCTTGTTTGACATGTTGTGTTAAACCAAAATTTTCTAAAATATTAAAAGCTTTTTTGCTCCTCTGTCTTCGGGTTTGTCCACATGAATGTTGAAATAACCAACAATTATTAAACAATCATAATCAATGCATATGAGAGAAAGAAGATCATTCAAGTCAGTAAAGAAATTTTCCACATATGTTGGAGTTTTGTATAAAAATAGTGTCAAAGTTCGTTTGAAGCCTTTAACCTGAATTCCAAGATACTCAAAAGATGTGAAATGACCCAAAAAAATTTTTACTACAATTTATGGTTTTCATAAATATAGAAGCCACCCCTCCTCCTTTTTGGTGTTTTCTATTCTCACTTAAAAAATTGTAATTAGGAGGCGCTGATTAAACGATTTGGTCATTATCGTCATTCAAACATGTTTCTGTCAGAAACATCAATATTACAATCATTGATGAAATCATTAATTAATAGAGCTTTAGCACAGAGTGATCTGGTATTTAAAAGAGCTACTTTTAAATCGAACATTGCACCCAATAACACAGCAAGTTTGTACCATCACTAAATTACTTTAAGTAACTTAAAATATTCAAAAACTCAAAATATCTGTGAGACAGTTATGTTAGATAGATAGATAGATAGATAGATAGATAGATAGATAGATAGATAGATAGATAGATAGATAGATAGATAGATAGATAGATAGATAGATAGATAGATATAGATAGATAGATAGATAGATAGATAGATAGATAGATAGATAGATAGATAGATAGATAGATAGATAGATAGATAGATAGATAGATAGATAATATTTATTGTCATTGAACAGGATTCAACAAAATTTCCATTGCAACTCCCCTGCAAAAAGTCAAATATATACAATAAATAAAATAAACACAATAATAATAATATATACAACTAAAATTAACTAAAAGACACTCCAACCACACTAAAGAAGAAGGAGCAGGTCCAATTATGGCAAAGTGCAGATGATGTGACAGTGCAAGTGCAGAACAATATGGCTGTGTGGGGGTGGGGTGTATGTGAGGTTATGATATGTGTGGGAGGGGGCGGCAGGGAGTAATGGCTCTGAAGGCTGTGGGGAAAGAAACTGTTTCAGTCTGTTTGTGTAGTCCGTATATTCCTGAACCGCTGGCCTGATGGCAGCGGCACAAACAGTCTGTGGCTGGAATCCATGGCTATGGATCCAGTTCTCTTCTTGACCCGGCATATGTAAATAGAGTCCAGGTCCGGGACTGCTTTCTTCACCAGGTGGGAGGTGTTTGTATTCCAGGAGAGGTCAGATGTGATGTGGAGGCCCAGGAACTTGATGTTGTCCACAGGCTCCACCTCTTCTCCATCTATGAGAAGGGGAGTGTGATCCGTCCTCCTGGACCTTCTGTAGTCCACAATGACCTCCTTGGTCTTCCCTGTGTTCAGCACCAAGTTATTGGCTGAACACCACTGAGTGAGCTGCAGAATCTCCTCTCTGTAGTGGGTCTTGTTGTTGTCTGAAATGAGACCCCCTGCTGTTGTGAACTTGACGACTGTGTTGGTGGGGTGGATGGCAACGCAGTCGTGTGTGAACAGGGTGAAGAGAGCTGGGCTGAGCACACAGCCCTGTGGCGTGCCTGTGTTGAGGACCAGTGGGGACGATGTTGAGCCACCTATTCTCACCACCTGACGCCTGTTGGTGAGAAAGTCTCTGATCCAGTGGCACAGTGAAGCAGGCAGCCCCACCTGGAGTAGCTTCAGCACCAGCTTGTCTGGGATGACGGTGTTAAATGCTGAGCTGAAGTCTACAAATAGCATCCTGACGTAAGTGTTGGGATGCTGTGTGATGGGTCAGGGCTGTGTGCAGAGTATATTACGACATTAGCGTTTGGGTAAAATTTAAAACTTCAACAGATTTCATGCTTTTAGGAAGGAATCATTCCTTGATATCCAATGGTCCAGACCAAATTGATGAAACAAAGTGTAGAGGAGTAGTTCTTACCAGACTAGGCAAAAGAGGGTCAAACCTAAGATTTAATACAGTGGTTGGTGAGTGTCTTTTACTTTGCTTGTTTTTACTTCACTTGCTAAAGGTGACAAGGCACCTGAAACTAAGCAATGATTCTTTTAAAGATAAATGCACCCTGAGCTCAACAGTCTAAGAAGGTGATTGAACACTGTCTCGGTTCATGAAGTCATGGCTGAGATTCTAACTGACTTGAAATGACAGCACTCCTCCTCTGTGCATCCTGAATCAGTCCTGAACTGTTTGCAGTGCATCCGTTTGCACAACCAGATCTATGTTACTGTCACTTGCACCAATTACAAAATGACACAAAACTTGGTTCAGACTTTCTCTTGCAATCCTGTTGGCCAGCCTAGAGTTTTAAAACATTGAGTTACACATGCTCAGTCTACTTTCTTTGGCTTCCAAACAGTCAGAAGTAGTATATGAAGCATTTAGATCTTGACACAGACAACACAGGAGTATCAACTAAGCTCTGATGTAACTATGGACAATGGTAGTGCCACGGTCAACTTATCATTTGAGGAAATACCCTTAAACAGCCTCTCTCCTCTCTCTCTTCATGTTGGTGCCATTTATCTCCTCCACACCCATCTGACACAGACAAGCACCGCATAGTCTTTTATACCGCCCTGCAGGCTTCATAGTTCTTCTTTGCCTGTCAGTTTGGTCGTGCATCACTGGCTATGACTCAGGTCATAGCTGGAACCCATATGCCTCTCCCTAAATCCAACTCAAGCTGAATAGCTGAATATTTGGACTGGCAGGTCATTTAAAATTTTTTATTGTGGATGCCTTTGTATGTTTCTGCTTTTGCTCTTTGTGATGGTGTGCATCTCCTCTTCTCTGTTTGCTCATCTCTGACTGATAGAGGGTGGAGTAGTATGGACTGGTTGCCATGACACCAGACAGTCGTTCCTTGGCAAAGGCGAGTAGCTTCCTCTCTGCTCTATTTCCCTGGAGCCCTCCACTCAGGAGCATGTGCTCAGATTTGCCAGAGTTGTACATGATGCATGGCACGGCATGGCTATATCTGCTGCCTCACCATGCTGACTGAAGCAGACTGGAGTGTGAATGCAAGCAAAGTCTATCTCCAAAGTCAAACAAAGGCATTTTATTTTAATACAAACATCTTAGAAAAACATTTTTAAAATATACTCTTAGAATTTCATAGTGAATTGCAGTCATCTGTTGATTCTATGATACAGACAGTCAGAGATCCATTAAAGAATCATTGCACTTCTAGCAGTAAATATTCACTTCATATTCCAACCACAAATCACATTGTACGCACTATTTCATTTCCCTCTGCAGTGATTTTTCTTACTTTTTTCAAATCTACCATCTTATTCTGAAACCTTAAACTGTGTGGGAATGCTTTTTCAGTCCACACCAACAACACAAATAACTACTTTATTTTAAGCAACCAGGTATGAAGCTCTTAGATTGTCCTGGAAGTACACAGGGCTAAAATTACAAAGTTTAACTTTACTTTGTAAGTTTCAAAATTAAGCATTAATGCTTAATTCCTGGTTTGGTGGAATACTTAAGGCTTGATCCATCCAGGAAAAAAACTGCTGCATTGCAATGATTTTTCTTAGGCTCAAAAGGCAATAACAGAACTTTGAACCACTCTCTTCACTGCTCTCAGAATCCTAATAAAAGTGTCCATGCCAGCGCTTATCTATTTCCAGACTCCAGCCAGGATGAATAATTTAGCAGGCTGTATTTCCAGCCATCTGCTTCCCTCTCTCTCTCTCTCTCTCTTACATTCTTCCACCATTCTGCTCACTTCTCAGAGAAGTCCCTGGATGTGATTCTAGTTTTTCTTAATGTGGTGTGTGAACAGTTATGGGCTTCCAATAACAAAATCTTATTTATGTGCCAATTTTTTTTCAGTTCTGCCCTGCAAGTCCTCTGCTTAGAGAGCTGATCCATAATATTGATGCTAAGAATAAAATGCTTAACCTTTAAACATGTATACAGGTAGCCATGCATTTATGGTAATGCTGCATCTTTTTAACAAAAAAAATACAAAGTGGTTGGTGGATGGTTGCTAAAACAATGCTTCGTAAAGAACATCAACAAGTTGCTTGCTTTCAAATGGCCCAGAAGGATGGAAGGATAAAAGAAAGAAAGGAAGATTTAATTTTAACCCATTTATTTTTCAATAAAAATACATTTTGACAAAGTTTATTTCAACATTCATGTGTAACGGGTAATAGATACAGATGAAATTCTTGCTAAAATATGTTTTATAATTACCATGTGATGAATGGTTTTTGGCGCCCCCTACTGGTTGCCTATAAATAGAAAGCTAAACCGTAAATTCCACAGTCTGTTCAGCATTCTACTGTGGTAAGTCACCAAATCCAGTTCTTTTCTGAACAGTCATAGTGGGTGTGCTCAAAGACTGATGTGGAGTTTTATTACAGTATGCGGAGAACTGGTGGACCAGTAGTGGAGCTCACTGTGCTAATTTGTGTTGACCATTTATTACAGAGAATTCAACCAACTGGCCTTCTCTGTGTGTATAACGGGACGGGCATAAGGGGGAAGCTGTTACACATGCAAACATTGAATTGTAATCTAGCTTTCTATCAACCACAGAACACACGACACTATTGAAGCATCACAAAGATAAAAATTCAGTTAAGGAATTCATCATTGAAAAAAAAAACATAAATTCTGATTTTACTCTATTTTTTACCATCAGAATAAACATCCTGTCAACTTTTTTCCCCCAAAAACTCCATTTAATTTATTTCTTCTATTAATATAAATGGAAACCTTTGCCTGTCCAATAAGAACATTTTACAAATTCCACTTACTAGATTCCTTTTTTGTACCGTATAACCTGCACCAAATATAGAAGCTACTTCAGATCAATGAAGTAGCTTCTATATTTGTTTTTTAAAAACATCTTATAACAACAACAACAAAAAAAACCACTGGTGAAAGTTGTTTACATTCAAGAAAAGTAGCTTCTATTTCTTCACAAAAAGTACATAATTCATTTGTATCTTTCCTAAAGATACAAGTTAATCTTTAGAGTATTCACAAAACTGTTAACACTCACAGCACTGTGCAAAATCCTCCACTGAAGGTCACCTGCCCTCTTACTCAAGGGGGGCTGATAAGAAACCCTCCATATAGATTTCTGATTTTCTCCGACTTCAAACCTGTCCGTCCAAAACAGTATCAGTTCTTTCAGTTAATTGTTTCTTATTCAATCTCTGAACAACCAATTTATACAAACATTTTCCATTCAATATACAAAAATGAGAAATTTCTGAGTGATGAAAAGAGGACCCATCAATTTTGAGAAATCAATATTCAATCCTAATTCTGGAAACTGGAAACTTCTCCATTTTAAAAACTCCACGAGCATCTGCTTGTCAACCAAAGTCAATTTTCCAAGCCACAGGTCTAAAATAGTTCTCATGATTCGAACCAATTTTAACCCAATCAAATAAACTGTCACCTCTGTGTTTTGAAGTCCTGGTCCAACTGTCTCCACAATTTGTCTTAATTTTAGAACTTTATTCTGAAGCAGTCTTCTTGACAATCCAACTCCATCCTGAACATCCAAATGTGACTCGAAAATTAAAGGTTCTTCTAGAAGCCAAAACAAAGACACAGTTGGTTCCAGTCTTTTCCACTCAAAAATTGTCCAAGCTCTAAACAAACATTTATAAAACATTGGCATTTCATACAAACATAACAGTTTACAATTTAACAAAATTGGTTTCCAAAAAACATCCTCTTCCCTTTAGATATTTCTGAATAAACTATAACCTGAATCCAGTAGTTATGCTCTCTAGGTGAACCAATCCTTGTCCACCTTCCTCTTTAGGTAAGAAAAGCACAGTCTGGGATACCCAATATTTTTCATCCCAAAAAAACTTAACCATACAAGATTGAATTCTGTTCACTAATCCAGCAGGTGGTTCCAAACACACTAACTGGTGCCACAATAAAGAAGCAATTAAATTATTTGAGCACTCTCCCTCGATAAGACATCTGCGGTAACAACAATCTCCACTTCTCCATCCCTCTGTCCCAGTTCTTCGTTTCCCAAATATACACCAAGATATTTCCAACCCCCTCGTTTCCATTTTACACCAGCTGGAAGTTGAGGAAGCCCAATAAGCCAGCTTCCTATTGCCACAGCTGATCATTTACAAAATAAATTCTCAATTCTACCTATATTATTCACTTCTTCTTGATTTTTAACAATAATAATGACATCATCAGCATAAGCTGATAACGTAAAAGACATATTACAACCTGGTAAAACCAGCCTCGATATATAATGTTCTTTGATAGTGGTTCAAGAGCATATAACATCACAGAAAAAGAACAACATTGTCGAACACCTCTTGTGACTTTAAAAGGTTTACAAAAACAGCCATTAATTTTCAGTACACTCTCATTGTTTTCATATAGAACCATAATGTTGGCAAATAAATCCAGAGTTGAGACCAAACCTCTCCAACACCTTCCTCAGGTAATCGTGTTCAACTCTGTCAAAAGCTTTTTCCTGGTCCAAACAAACCAAACCAGCATTACATCCCAATGATCTGGAGACATCCAAAATATCTCTAATATGGAAAATATTATCAAACATCAACCTGCCAGGGACAGTAAGTTTGTGTTTGATGAACAACTTCATCCATCACCTTTTTCAGTCTGTTTGCCAGCACTTTTGACAAAAGTTTATAGTCTGTACACAACAGAGAAACAGGTCGCCAGTTTTTAATGTCCTGTAGATCACCTTTCTGTGGTGATCTACAGGAGAACTGCTCTCCTCCAGCAATGTGGAAGAAAACTTTCAGCAAAACTCTCCTCAAAAACCTCCAAGAGGTCAACGCTGAGATCAGACCAGAAAGCTCTGTAAAATTCACTGGGAAGTCCATCGATTCCAGGTGCTTTCCCTCCTGAACTTTGTAGTGCAGCATGAGTTTCCTCCTGAGTGGGCTCCCCCAACTCCTTGGCAAAATCCATAGAAACTCGTGGAAGATATATCACAGTTGTACAGATCTCCAAAGAAATCTGCTGCTCTTCATCTGATGTCACCATCTGCAGTAAAAGAATATCTGCAGTTGATTTCAAAACTTGACAAAACTTTTTTTTTCCAACGAGAAGAAAAACTTTGTCGGAGAATCCATTAAAGCAACTTTCTGAAATCTGCATCGAACCAGCTGTTCTTGAGCACAACAAGTCAGCCAAAGCAGCTTTTTTCAACTTGAGGTTCTCAAAATAACCTCAAACTCCTGTGGATTGTGCTGAAGGCTTCAACTCCACTATTTCAATCTCTAATAGACTTGGTTAAAACAGATGAAACATAGACAGTGTACTATTGACATAATTCTTTAATTTAAATTTTCCCCACGATCCCACCACTGTCCTAAAGATACAAAATCCTCTTTTTTTGGTTTTGTGCACTCTCCAGAATGAAATAAATGTCTTCTTAAAATTGGTATCCAATAACAAAGCAGTATTAAAATGTCAATAAGCAGACTTATGTTTGATACTGGCAATAAAAAGCACTACAAGAAACCAAAGCATGATCTGAATATACTGTGTTTTTTGAGTGTGCATTTCTCTGCAAACATGAACCAAAGAAACACAATCTATCAAATGTTTTAAGAAAGTTGCTGAAGCTAGATGAGGGTCAAAATGATTACTATCCAACTGATAATTTTTTGTACAGTTAAAATCTCCACCCCCAAAAAGAAAATCATCCGTGTCACACTTACATAAATCATCTTTAAGTTTATATAAAAAAAGAACCTTCTCTCGACTTGCATTTACAGCATATTCATTCACAAAAACATTAAAACTCTCATATTTTGCTTTCACTACCATTAATCTACCCTTGATCGCTTCCTCAACCTGACAAGACACTGGTAGGAAATTTTTTGAAACCAGAATTGCAAATCCCCCACTGGCCTGGTTTAAATTACTCAAAATAATTTTTTCTCCCCATTCTCTCCTCCGATCTATCTCATTTAAACAATCACTGTGTGTGTCTTGTACCATCAACACTTTATTTGTTTTAAATTTATTAATTCAAACACACTGATTCTCTTCTTCACATCTCTGGCTCCATTGAGATTTAACATAGAAACTCTGAAGTGGCTCATTACCAAAGATGGAAGGAATAGCACTAAAAGAAAATACAGACATTTAGCAAACTTCAAACTCATTCCGATCAACTTTTTAAACCAGTAAACTTCTTTGTCATTATATCCTTTTCTTTTGTTGTCCAACTGAGATCTCACAAGCACAAGAAAATGTTTTTTTGTTAGGAAAAAAATCCTCTGCTTTTAGATTTTTCATATTCTTTCTAACTTTAAAAAAATGTTTACCATTTTGCTCACCATAACCTTTCCTGTGTTGACTTTGAACAAGACATTTGCAAAATGAACTGGCCAAATTATCTTCAGTCCAACCTTCATTTTCACCTTCCTCCTCCTCATCATCATCTATATTGCTTTCTGACTCTAGAACTTTTCCTGAACATTCCATTTCATAATTTACAGTCTGAGAGCCAATAGCACCTTCAGAAATTTTCCTTTTTGTAGAAATTTCAAAACCATCTTCCTCTAGTGTTTGACTGCATCCCTCATCCTCTATTTCTTCAGTATTTGTTTTTTGTCAGGTGAGACTTTAGTAAACTCTGACTCTGTCCCTCCTCGCTGTTACCTTCCTGCCTTCCCTGTGAGTCATTCACTTTGATTTTTCAGGATTTGGTCTAAATCCTCTAGCACACATACTTCATGCTCTTTATTTTTACTGTGAGCATTGTTCTCAGACGTTTGCTCTTTTGTTTCTTTTGTCACTGTGCTCCCTGAATCTGTAGCCTTAGCTTGAATGGGCAATTTGGGCAATTTTTTGCTTTCCTTATCTCGAGTTTGCGCCAAATTGTCATGATAGAGATTTTTTCCAGGACACAGTCAAACCAATTGATCAACTTACCTGCAACCAAAACACACCAAAATGCCCAAATTAACAAAAATTGCGTAATCAAACTCATTCACTCGCACATTAAGAACTAAGTTAAGGTCTTCATTCTTTTTATTTAGAATCATAAGGACCTGTCTTCTGTGTGAAACAACGTGCTTTAACTCCTGTTCATCCGAGCAGCAAATTTAATGCTAGTTCAACCAACAACTTCTCCAACTTGAAAACTACCAGTTGGAGAAGTTTGTGGGACTATTGTGGGAAGATAGTGGGACTATCTTCAAACCATGTGGTCTCATAAGTTTGATCAAATCCATTTCCAGCATTTTGTACCAAAAGGCAAAGTGCCGGTATTACACACAGTAAAGTAGCCAATTACACATAATCTAATTCCACAACCACAGTATTCTAAGAACAATACCCAATTTCTCAGTCCAATTACCACATGCTCCATAACCAGCCCCTGGCATGCAATGCAAAAGAAAGAAAGGACAAAATAAAAGAACAATTTCTATGCATATTTCCTATCACTTCATAACCATCATTCAACATCTGCAACACTATCGGTCAGAGGCCAGCAGAGGTCAGCCAAGTTCCTCTTTACTGCCAGCAAAACAAACCAAATGACCTTCACAGAAGGAGCATCTGGACCTCTTATCTGTTGGTCCAGATAAGAGACTGCTAATCATCCAGTTATGAATATGAATAAGTAAGCATCCACCTATAGTATGTCAGCAGACATTTTAACTATACATAGTTATTTTAAAGACAGACTGTTAGACACTGTGCACAATTATCAGCCACTTTATTGGGTACACAAGTTATTAGTTTGCTGACACAGAAAGTAAATCAGCCAGTTGCATATCAGTAGATTTTAGTTTTATGGAAGTTCAGACTGAGAATAAATTTGAAGCATAAAAGAGATTTAAGTGATTTTGAACGTGGTGTGGTTGTTAATGCCAGTCAGGTTGGGTGGAGGACTTCAGAATTATCTTGCACAACCACACAGTATTTTTTGAGAAAAATACTGTGAATTTTTCTTAAAAGCATAAAGTTCAAACCGAGAACCTCTAGCAATCCACAGTACAGGTTCTGACCACTTGATAGATTCTAAAAAAATGCAGGATGGATATTTTGTAAAGGTACTGGTTGATAAAATTCCTGGGGAACATTCCAAATATGCCATTTTTGGACATTTTGACATCATGTGTGCAATTACAAATTTCTCTCTTTTTTTATTTTTTCCCCCCAACTTACAACTTATATTATATCTATAAATATAGTTTACAATTAATAACAATAGTTTTTGAATAAAAGTGAAGTGCTACTAAAAAAATTCTGTCCTGGGCGCTCTTGTTATAAAAGCATTGAGTAGTTAAGCCAAACCTCCAGGGGAGATTATCTGCAGCCCATTGTTAATTCGGTTGATCGATATATCCAATGGCCAGTAGAATCAGGGGGAATTACAAAATATCATTGCAACCCCATTCACCAATCACAACTTGCAAAAATGCATTTGGGTAAATGACCGGAAAGCTCCAGCTGCAGCTAAAGTGAAGGAAGTCCTTTGAGTTTATCGGCGGTATCCAGGAAGACAGTAAAGTTGAAAATAGTGACGAATCAAGTTAGTGTGACACAAGGACACTGGATTACAAGACATGAGTTGAAGTGTTTACTTTCACATGAATTATGAAGACGACACAGCAAATTTGTGTTTTTAGCTTCATGAAATTTGCTATGTTTTTTGTCTTTTTTGGCTACTGGTTCAGTGAGTTTTGCACATAGCATGTTGATTCTGGTATTGCTGGAAACAACAGACCTTGGGTTTAAATCTGATTGGTAGTTTGTGTGGGTCGAAACATGCTGCACTGTGTTGCTGTATGTTTAACAGGTGTGGGTCCTTAGCATCTAATTATCTTCAGTTATGTTTTTTTTTCATAAAGTTGATTAGTGTTGGAACTGGATGTTGATGAGGTAGAAAATATTGTTTTCATTTAGATAAGCTTTTACCAATTACTTGGATATGCAATATATTGTTTACATTTACAGCTGATCCCGTCCTGTAATTTACTACTCAGGCTGAGTAATTGGGTAAAGGTTGCCCGCCACTGGGGGGAGTGGAGCAGCTGAACAGCTTGCGATTGGTGGTATTTGAAGGCCTACCTGGATAGGCTGGGAGTGAGTGGCGTAATGTAGGTGGTCCAGATAGGTAGGGTGCTTCGTCCCAAAAGCTGCCCTGTCTCGTTATCAACCCCTGGAGATGTTGTACTGGGCTTCTGTACTAACTGAGATCCATTTTGGAATGCATTGGAATAGCTTTGATGACCAAGATGGGTTGGTGCAGCTGGGGCAGGAGAAGGAAGAGGGAGAAGAGATGGCTGAGGAGGGACAAGGCACAGGTCGCAATAGAAGGACAAAGGAGGAGAAGGAGGAAGCTTCCCTTTACGTGTACATGACTGTGGTTGTGTGTGACCTGAAATGGCATTCAGTTTATTTTGCTGGGTCCCTGTGAGAGATCCTGGGCTCAGAGGCTGAACTGAGTAGAATTATGGGCACTACAGATCTTGTGTCTATGTCTGAGGAACAAATAACATCCTTGTAACAAACAACAGCAAATAAATTAAACACACTGCTCAGCACATCTTATAGACATTTAAAAGACAAGAAAATGAAAATGTCACAACAGGTTTAAATATTCAATACTGAGTCAGAACAATAGGTAGCCAGAAAGCTTCCCATTTCTCTCTCTTTTTTTTTTTTTTACATTACTATCGCAAAACAAATTAACACGACAACAGTTTACTCAAATCTTTAAAGAATACACTGGAAATGTGGTTTAGCCCAAGTTTAAACTGGAGGCACAGATAGCTGGAATAAAGTCTTTTTTTTTCAGATTACAGAAAATCCCCTACAACATGTTGGACTCCAAGAACCACAATCCAGGTCACGGCACCAAGATGCAACCCAGGCTTTCCCTCTTCAGACCTGCAGCTGGAGGAAGACACCCTAACGACTGTGCATTGTGTTTTTTTTGTGTGTGAAGGTAGGATGTGTCCCGTGCAGAAGCAGAGACATCAGACATCTCTGAGTTATGGAGAGACCACAACGATTTACTGTAACACTCCACACACTATAGCATCATCGGTTATGAAATCACAAATGACAATCTTAGAACGCCCAATGTTCTAAGAATGCCCTCAGGGGAAAATCAAAAAATCCTGTAGTGTGAACTGTTGCATCAGGTAGTAGGACATGTCTGTCTTCTCTATTTAAATCTAATGATTACTGAAGGACAGACTTCATAGTCTGCACTCTTTGGTTGAATGCAGTATTTATTTCCACTTTGGCTTTATGTTGTTTAGTTTTTATTCAAGTGCATTTATTGTTAATGGAGACTAAGAATCTATTTTATTTTTGTTTTTGGTTGTTTTGTTTAGTTTGTTTATCAGTTCCAGTCTTAAGTGTTCTTTTGAAAATAAAGTGTTTCTATCTTTGGCAGGAATTTTTTTTTCCATTATAACGTCATTTCCGTTGAATCAGTGTCAAAAGGTCTTCAAACAATATTATCGTTGATCGCAATTTTTTTGTAAGACGCTCAGCAAAATTTGTTATCGTGACAGGCCTACTCCCATCCCCGGTGACCTTTCCTCGCCAGAATTGAAATACTGTTATGAATCTTTTCATATTTAATCATTTATCTACACAAACCATTGGCTCTGGCATTGTATGACATTATCATAAGCTATTTTTGTCAGGATGTGTTTTTTGATTAGTTGTTTCTCATTATCCCCGCCACCTGGGGGTAATTGGCGCAGGTGTTTTGCTTCGTCGATTATGTTCCCAGCCTATTTGAGTTCTGCTGTAATCCGTAGTGGGTGTGGGACTCTCTGCATATTTCTGTTTATGCTGTCAGTGGTTCATTGCCTAAAGAAGTCTAATTTTCTACCTTCTGGGCATATTTTTGACAGTTGGCAGACAGGAACAAGGGCGCAAAGAGAACTTCTCCAGAGGAAAAATAAAGAAAAAATATGACAAAATAATTTATATTGCTATGGTTTGTACTGTAAAGTATTTATTTTTCATTTAGCTTAACCAATTTTGATTTTTTTATTTCAAAATTACTGAATTTTCACATTTTCCCATTCAACTGTTCCTGTCTGTATATCGCCAATAAAATGGCTAAAAATATTTAATATATGAACTGATTTTCCATTATTTAGCTTATCTCTATGACGTACAATGTTTTTTGTCACCAACTGTGTATGTAACTTGTTTTGCGTGTGGAGAAGCGATCATAAATGGCAGAGAACAGATTTGAGGTGAGACGAGCCGTTTTCTTGCCTCATGGCAGGAGTCGCTCATGATCCCAGACATTGTGACTTCACAATGAATGGGACTGACATTAACGGCGAGCTAGCCATACAGTAAATAAGTGAAGTTTCACGAAACAAGTCTACGAGTAACATGTCAACAGAGAGCGAGAAACAGATGGTTTTGAGTTGTTCTTCAATGGGTTTCCCTTTGCTGTGCAGCATATCACTAAGTCAAGTTTTTATTTCCAAGTTTCATTGAGTTAACGGAATTATTCTACCATGGCAGCACGGCTATGGATGGCATGTGAAAGTATAGTCTTTTTGCCCTTCACTGTTGTCCACATGTGCAAAATGTCCATATGTCAACAGTAACATGCAGGGGGTCTTATGATTTTGATTAAGGCATTGCCTCACCAGCCATGAACCTCACTGCAGATTACTGATATATATATATATATATATATATATATATATATATATATATATATATATATATATATATATATATATATATATATATATATATATATATAGGTGATCAAGCCCCTACATGGGATGTACCACCAGCAAATAACCCAAGTGGCTGATATCAGTAAATCCTACCAATGGCTGGAAAAAGCTGGACTCAAGGACAGCACAGAGGCCCTCATCCTGGCCGCCCAGGAACAGGCCCTAAACACCAGAGCAATAGAGGCCCAGATCTACCACACCAGACAAGACCCAAGGTGTAGGTTGTGCAAGGAGGCCCCTGAGACAGTCCAGCACATAACAGCAGGGTGCAAGATAGTGGCAGGGAAAGCGTACATGGAGCGACATAACCAAGTGGCAGGCATAGTGTACAGAAACATCTGTGCAGAATATGGACTGGAAACCCCGAGATCAAAGTGGGAAACACCCCCAAAGGTGGTGGAGAATGCCAGAGCTAAGATCCTGTGGGACTTCCAGATCCAGACAGACAAAATGGTAATGGCGAACCAACCAGACATTGTCGTAGTGGATAAACAACAGAGGAAAGCCGTTGTGGTAGATGTAGCAATACCAAGTGATTGCAACATCAGGAAAAAGGAGCACGAGAAACTGGAGAAATACCAGGGCCTCAGGGAAGAACTGGAGAGGGTCTGGAAGGTGAAGACCACAGAGGTGCCTGTGGTCATCGGGGCCCTCGGGGCAGTAACCCCCAAACTGGAGCAGTGGCTACAACAGATCCCAGGAACAACATCAGACATCTCAGTCCAGAAATGTGCAGTCCTTGGCACAGCCAAGATACTGCAGGACCCTCAAGCTCCCAGGCCTCTGGTAGAGGACCCGAGCTCAGAGGATAAGAACCACCCGCGGTGGGTGAGAAGGGAATTTTTTATATATATATATAATCAGGATTATATATATATATATATATATATATATATATATATATATATATATATATATATATATATATATATATATATTCCTTTGTGGCCCCCCTGGCCCTCCTTTGGCCCCCCCAAATTTAAAAGTCTAACTCTGTCAGCTGTAAAACTGTTGCTTTGGAGAAATAAATGAAGTCTGCACACCCACCTCTAGGTTCATGTGGATTTGGGCCACTCAGCTCTGACCTGAAAATAGACTCCTCCTCTGATCTATCAGTATTGTAGTGTTCTCCTGACTGGATGCCAACCCTGCTGCTGAGGTTTTCCGGCTTACAGACATACAGACAGACTAATCCCGATCCATCGGCCCTTGCAGCACAGACAGAATCTTATTACAAAGAAACAAACCATCTTTGATTGCCTCCTACATTCATATTTAGCACAATCTGCTCAATGATGCGTCTATATTTGTAACCCACTCCGTCAGGCACAGAGCGAACCCGATGAACTTCGGCACGCCGGAAAGGCCGCTGTGAGCGGGTTGTTTTGTCACCATTTTAATAAAAACACCAAACTGCCAAATTCCCCAGTAACCCTTCGCTTTCTGTTCCATCAAAAGCCACAGACCCCCAAAACTCAGAAGCACTAAAGCCTCCTGCTTCCTGGTATTCTGTTTCAAGGAACTGAATTCCACTGTTGGCTAAGGGTGGTGATATGGGGGGAGAAAAAAGTTTTCAAGCGAATGGAAATTCAGAATCAAGGCAGCTTCGCGCATGGAAGTGGGTGGAAGGCAAAAATATGGGCAGGGAAGGCAGAGAGGTGGGTGGCAGTAGGGGGCAGCAAGGGGACGAGGACAAGATGATGAATTGAGTAAATCCTGGAAACAAGAGCAAAGGGACAGGAGAGAGGGAGATAGAAGGGGCTCTAAGGGAGGAGGAGGTTCCACTGCTGCTGCTGCTGCTGATGATGCCAGAGGACAGCTCGGCCAGGATGAACCCAGTGAACTGCAGTGGAGGTCAGGGAGTCCAACATTCCTCTGGAACACTATGTTTACACTGTGTAACAGAGCAGGAGAAGGAAGGGGTTTCTGGGGGGGGTGCAAGGGGGACGGCACGCAGGGAAAGAAATCATTTCCGAAGACATGCCTGTAACGGAGGGCATGCATGTGTGTGAAGTGTCTGTCCTGTAGCTGCATGGTACATTTCTAAAAAACCAGAGTAACATGATTTCTCCCGCCTGCCACCCCTCTGCTCCCACAGCCGACACGATGAATCCACAGCTGCAGCTAGTCTTCCTACGGCAGTACATGGGAAGTCAAAAAGCCTGAAACTGCAATGGAAAAATGACCCCTGCTCAAGTGAAGCACAATTTTAAACATTTTCTAATTTTAATATATCATTCAAAATGAAAAATAAAGTAAAGCGGGTTTAAAAAAAAAAAAAAAACTTATTCGGGAAGGTTTTACAGTCTAAAACGTTTTAAAACCTTTCAGATTTTATGGTTTCTGTTTCAAACCCAAATGTTAGGATAACAGCAATAGAAAATATGTTTCCAGTCAGATTCAAAGTTCTATTAAATTTAAAGCTTTGTAAACATGTAAACATGACAGGAAATTGGACTGTCCTCATCCATTGGAAACATTCATTGTCTTCTCTTTTCATATGAAAAAAAACTAACAATGATTTATTGCTGTCACTTTGATAAGAAATGCTGACTAATTTCTAGTATTTTTATCTTCTTTTTAAACAAAGTGAAACAATCACAGGGGAACACTTCAACTTCAGTTCAAAATGAAATGGCTTTAGAATAATTTATCTGCATTATCAAATTTAATAAATTTAATTTTGTTTTTAGGTTAACCTAAATATAAGGAATTAAAAATATATTTAAATAATTAGTTTATTTTCCATTGTGATTTTCCCATAAGAGTAGCCAAAATTTTTCAGCAAAGAATGGCCCACAATATGAAAGTGCTATATTGTCACATAAATTCTGACATGAACAGTAAACATTTAGCATTGCAACCCACACTCTTCCTAAAGCTTCCAAATCATTCCTGACCAAGCTGCTGTGTTTTCCTTCCTCTCATCCCATAAGGATACTTCCTTTCTCCATCTGCTGGACCACCAGAGAAACTGCATGATGGCAGGAAACCCAGGAGGCACTAGAGCTCCTGTTGAAAACTTAAACGGGGTTCTGATTTCACTACACAACTCTGTACCTTCCTAAGCTTTCTATGCATTTCTTTTTCCTATTTTCTTACAAAGTTTTGATGGTGTGATTTTTCCAGCTGCAGGTTCCATGATGCTAATACAATAACTCTGTGGCTTGTCAAATATGGTAAACCGTGTCCTATTTTGAAAACTTTGAAAGCTTTATTTTGTTCACAAAAATAGCATTAATAGAGCTTACAGGTGTAAGGAAGGAACAGCTTTCATTTATCTATTGCTGTTTTCTTTTGTCTAATATCTTTATGTTCAAAATGTCTTTATTGAACACAATTTAGAACCAAAATCAGTTTCCTTTTTGGTGCAGAAACTTGGAAAATAAAGATGATTCTGAATATTTATTATGACCTTATCACCATTGACACTTTTGGACACTATCAGTGTGAGATGTGCACATGTTCTGGCTAAATATTACATGTAGATCATGAGCTATTGGCCTTAAAAATATATTAGCTAACATTTACTGCACTGTAGCAAATGACTGTAAAAACTGCAGAATAAAAATAAAAAGTTTTGAAAATTCAGCTCTTTACTGTGATCTGAAATGCATATGGAAAGTATATGAGACTGCTTGGACCGCTGGATTATGTGCAGAAATTTACAGCTGTACTGTAAATTTTTAATGTACAGTTGCACTGTGGGATATTTACCGGCTGGAAACAAACATTCACAGGCTAGTGGGCGGGACCAACAATGACTTTCACCGGGTAAGAACTTTTTTAAAGACACTGTACTGCAGTTTTATGTTTGTATACCAAAATATATTTTATGTGGTTATATTGAGCTACTCTCACTTGTTTGCTAAAGCTAACTTTGGTTATCAATCAGCTAGCATTATGTGCAACATAAGTGCTTTTTAGTTCAGTTTACCTACAATAATATTACGTAACACAGATCAATCGAACCACCTATTTTGACATCAGAGCCTCTCTCCCATGGAGGGTTGTCTAGTTCACAGCAGCACGTTACACACAGAGAGCTATGAACAGCAAAATACTTTTTCTCCCAACAGCAGATAGCAACAAGAGTTGAACAGTTTCAACTTTCTTGTGTTGGGTCTGTAGCCAACGTTGTGCACATCTAGTTTACTAGCCCGCAATTTCACCTGCACGAATAACACCGGTCTTTGCCGTCCCGCACTTTGGGGCAACCACAAGACCGGCCCCTCACCCCTCTCACTGCTCCAGATACTCAAATTTTCTGTGTCTCACTGTAACATAGATATAGTGAGATTTTACCATCTCACTATATCTGCCATCCTTAGGTCTACAGATAGAGGCACAAAAGGTACAGAAGGTGTCTCTATCTGTAAATGTATATGAATAGAGATATCAGAAGGTATCTGTCTATGGAAATGTCTCTGTGTACATGAGTATTAAGTTAAAGCTAATATCACTGAACATTGTTATTTTTCAGGAAACAGCATCAAGGCCACAAGCGGGTCCAGCAGCGCCTATGAGAACTACTTCAGTAATGCCTTTACAAAACATATTGGTAATACACAGACATCTACTCAAAAAGTATATGTACTTAAAAAACAAAAGGGTTGTTTTGAATAGTCTCCCATCTGTTTCTAGGCGATTCATAAGCCTCAACCCAGAAAGTGGAACAAAAGCTGCAAACGAAAAAGTGACACAAAAACCAACAGGACAAATTATGCAAAACACAGCAGTGAACCCACAGGCCTTCATTCTCCTCCTTCATGGACCAGTGAAACTTTTAAAACGGTAAAATCACATATTTACACACAATCAGTTCTTTTGCTCCATCTCTCTTTTTCTCTGCCTGTCTCTGTATCTGTTCTGTCTATTTCTAATAAAAAGACAGAAAGACAGCGTCAATGAAGGAAGGTCAGAGTCTGTCCACTAAATCTTTCCTTTCCATCCTGTTTGTCTTTAACTAACATAAATGCAGTTTAATGTGCTGCTTCTTTATGTATTAAAACATGTTTTTCTTTCTTTATCTTCAAGCGACTCTTTGATGATTTCTGGAGAAGTTCAAGGCTGGTTTTGTTTGGCGGTTCACTAAGTCTTAAACTTGCCCAAATGTTTAAGATGTACTGTTGGGGTTCCAATAAAGTTTTGAAAAATATCTATCTTCAATACCTGACATTGCTGGATCCCTTCCTTCCTTCAAAGGAACAAAACAACTGCAAGTTTTACATGAAAATCTGGTAAAACATTGTTTTTATGAGTTTGACCTGCAGTTTGCTTAGAAACTTTGATGTTTGGGTACTTTTATTTTAGTAAAGATTATTCAAGTTATTCTATTTTTTGTAATATTACTGTTATGTCCAACAGGGCACAACATATTTAAGGACACATAGGCAAAGAGGACTCAAGAAAATTATTTTATTTTTAAACTCCCTTGATCTCTTTTTTTCTCTCTACTTCAATTTAATGTGAAGGAAAAAAGGAAGAATTAAAGATCCTCATTTCCCGTGTACCCCCCCCCCCCCAAAAAAAAAAAAACATGCCAAAAGTTTCAACAGAAATGTGGACCTGGTGAGCCGGCCCAAAAGAACAAAACGGTACAGCAGGGGGCTAACCCTATACAGGGCCATCGAAGCCCCTAATAGTACCGGACTATAAAGGAAAATAACCTACTGAAACAAAAGAATCGAAAACAGGACAACCGGTCTCACCAGGTCAAAATAATTACAAAACAAATAAAGGCTAACAAAAATACCCCATAGCAGGCTGGAGACGTCAGCTGTGGCCTACAGCCGCTGAAAACGTGCGCGCCTGGTCAGGACGCATTCTTGGGCGAGTGGAAGACAGCAAGGCAGATTGGCGTTTTCCAAACTGTTGCAACCCAGCCTATTTATAGGCGGTCCAAGCATGCCTCAAATTAACAAAACCAAATTAATTACAGAAAGGAATCATCAATACGCTAAAGTATATTAAACACAAAATCATTCAACTAAAGTCAATACAAAACTATAAGAAAAATACAAAATAATTATAATGTGCCCAAGGTACATAACCATTACCATGACGGTAAATGTATCAGTTATGTTTGTAGATCAGAGTATTGTTCACTTTGGCTGCAATACTTTGACTTCTGTGTAACAAGCAAATATTGCTGCTGCAAAATATTATATTTTGTTTTGCTTCAGTTTGTCAGATTTAAATTGGCAATGAAATAAAGTGATTTTAAAATATACATGTATATATATTTTTAATTATAAAAATAAAACATTTTTTGAGAGTTTGGTAAATTAAGTTGCAAGTTCACATTTAAACTTTTAAAAGCTAGCAAAGTATGCAGTTTCATTAACTACTGCAAAATGACAACTTTTTATAATTCTACAGAATTACTGCAATTTTATTATGATAAAAATGTGATGAAATCACAGTAACCATTTTATATAATTACTGTGCCATTTTAAAGAAATTACAGTAAAACTGCAATAAAATTAAAGTAACGCTGCAGTAAAATCACAGTAAAGCTAATAGAATTACAGTAAGGCAATTGTAAAAAAATTACTGTAAGGTAACTGTAAAGTTACTGTAATTTCTTTACCCTAAAATTTACAGTAACTGGCTGGCAATAAAAGAAAGCATTTCTACTGGATTGATCATTCATCTTCCCTAGGTCCTGAAAGAACATCAGGACGTAGCTTTCCAGGTCCAGGCATTTATGACCCCATAAACTCTCCAGGTAATAAATGCCTTTTTGTTGCCATTGTTCCAAAAGCTTGTAATCCAGTGAAGTAGGTATTAATCACCTCTCTATTTCACCTCTCTTATCCTGCTGAAAAGGATAAGAGAGGTGAAATAATGTTCTCTAGTCCAATTGCTTTACAATACAACCATTTTAACCAACGGAAACTGAAACACTCGCGATACATCGCGTATACGCAATACATCGCACAGTCCTTAGCTGGGCTTCCCTTTTTGATATCCTAACCCCTAACTTCTTACCCTAACTTTTCACAAAACTATCACTGGTTATCATGGGTGACAAGCAGTGAAAAGCTATGTTAGCACTCAATTCCCACAATGCAGTATTCTTTAGAAAAATGGTTCTTACAATGTATCTTGTATGCAAGAATTAGTTCTTTTGATCATGACCAAGGATGATGTTAGGAAGGTAGATTGACCAGTTAATCAAGAGCTTTGCATTTGGACTCAGCTCTCTCTTCATCATATCAGACCAGTACAGCATCCATTTCACTACAGATGCTGCACCAATCCGTCTGTTGAGCTCCTGCCCTATTTGTCTGTCATTTGTTAATGAGATCCCAAGTTACTTAAACTCCTCCACTTGGGGTAGGACATCCTACCCGACCTGGAGAAGGCTCTCTGCCCTTTTCCGGCTCAAGAGCATGGCCTCGGATTTGGAGGAACTGATTCCCATCCTGGCCGCCTCACACTAGGCTGTCAACCACTCCAGTGAAAGTTGTAGATCACAAACCCGATGAAGTCAGTAGGATCAGATCATTTGCAAACAACAGAGGAGCCATACTAAGGTCATCAAAATGAATCCAATCAGCACCTTATCATAGTGTTGATAAAATAATTCCATTATTTTCTGGAAATTCTGTCCATCAAAATAATTAACAGAATCGGTGACAAAGGGCAGACTTGTTTTCAGTGAGAGTACAATTCTTACTGAAAACAAGCCTGACTTATTGTCGGCAATGTGAACAGACTCTGATACCGGTCATTCAGGGACTTAACAGCCCATATCAAAAGGCTCTGTATCAAATACTGCAGAAGCACCCCCTGGGACATGGTCAAACAGCTTATCCAAGTCCACAAAACACATAGAATGGTTGGGCAAACCCCCACACACCCTTCAGAAACCTACTGAGGATGTAGATCTGGTCCAGTGTTCCATTACCAGGCAGAAAACCACACTGCTCTTCTGTCCAATAGAGGCTTAAGAGTGTGACCCCTTCATGGAAAAACCATAACCCAATAACAAGACCCATTAAGTTCTTTTAATGTTTCACCAATAAAACATACTGGAAGATCTATATTACTTTACCTAATGAGTTTAAAATCCTGAATAAATATATTCCTGTTTTGTGTATGTTTAACATATAAAATACCCATTTTCTAATACATCTGAAAAATACATGAAGTTTCAGGTTATAACCACCAGGTGGCGGTGATGAATCAGAATGGAACAGCCTTCTACAGGCGTGCCCTTCAATTTCCAGCTAGTGAATGCTAACATTTAAAATTTGTTTTATGATTCAGATCTGTTTTCTCTCTTTTAGGTATACAGGTTGTTGAAGAAGAGCAGCAGGAGATGATGATAATGTGTCATTGATTGGTGAGCAGTGATCCCTATAAGTGTTTTTTTTCTCTCTATTTGCAGGCTCCTACAGGGAAAGGGAAGCTCTGACTGATATTTGTTAAACAGAAGTAATATAATGCCAGTTTGGTAAGAAAGGTACATTCTATGCACCAGACTGCTCTTACAAAATGTGAACTGTAGGTTGTGAGTGTGTATGATAGGGACCATTTTCCTAACACATACTATGGGGACCCACTGCTCCTTATGGGAATCGAAACCTGGTCCTCACAAGGGGAAAACACTGTGCTGTTTGAGTCCAGGTTCGGTTTGTGACTCAGGTGCGAACTGAGTTTTGGTTAGGGTTAGGTATGTAATTTTAAGGATTAGGATTAGGACAAGGGTAAGGTTTAGGCAGTAGAAATGAATGGAAGTCAATGGAAACTCCCCACAAAGATAGTCACACAAACATGTGTGTGGGTGCCTGTGTGTGTAGTGTGCATTGACCTCATTTTTATACTCTGTTTCCTATTGTAGAAACTGCACAAGCCCCAACATGTGTGAGGGTGGAGGTAATGTTCAGCAGATGAGTTTCAGTACAGGTTCTTGAATACCTTCTCTTGCTGCTCAGGGCAAAACATCCTCAGAAATGATTTATTTAATTTATTAGCTCAGAGATTGCATTTTCCACCGCTGTTCTACTGTTTTTGATTTCTGGCTATTTAACATGGAAATTCTCTTTAACAAGTAATGCAATAAAACTTTGCCCATTTGGGTGGAAGCATTGGCCAGAAATGATTGAGTTCTTGCACAAACAGCTTAGTAAATTTTATGTCTATTGCAGCTTGTAGGTCAAGAAAAGCAAGGTAAGAAAATCAATGGGCTGATCTTGAGGAAAATAAACAATCTAACTTCAGTGTCACACCCTTTAAATAATTAATGAGTGTGGTCAAGTTCAAGTTTAACATTTATTTCTCATAAGCACAGAAAAAACACATTTTTGTTGAATAAAAAACGTACTTTGCTTTCTGCAAGAAATCCACTTAAAAAGAAACATAGAAACATAAAAGCATATTATCTTCAAGTACCAAATATAAGAAAAGAATACATATTAATTTAGTCAAATAAATAAATAACACGAATATGAAATAGAAACAGGGGCGCTTATCTTTTTATTATTATTACTTTTCTTCTTTCTGTTTTCTCTCTTTCTATATGAACAGAGCAGAGGATGAAAAGAAGACAACCTGCTTTTCTGTCCCCTGCTCCTTATTACAAAGTGGAGACAATTCTGAGCTGGGCTGATGTTTAACTTATATAAACTGAAAAAAACAAAACATCTGGCACAATTGTTGCTCAGAAAACTGAAAAGGGAAGTTCCATGACTTCCTGAACATGGCCACCTCACAAAGATAAAGCCTTAATATTACAATGTCTTGGAGAAAGTATTAGCACCTGTTGATCTTTTAGCATTTTACCGCCTTACAACCATAAATTGTAGTTTCCTTCTTCTTTGTTTAGAGAAGCCATGTAGGGTTCTGGTTAAAGTTAGCAACAAGCCTTTTAGGAGACACAGAAAGCATGGTGTATAAGGGAAGGTGTTCCTGTCATATTCCAGAGTTGGGTTAGGGTTAGGGGTTAGGGTTATGGCAGTGGAAAAATGATGGGAGTATCATGGTGTGGGGTGGGAGGTCCTGAAACACATTCAGAGCTGTGGGTGTTATTGGACCTGAGCCACATGTAGTCTTTTTTTTTTACTAGCCCTGGACACCATAAAGGTAAACATTTAAAATATATATAGAATGTGTATTAAATCTCCGAAGACCATTAGAATTCCATATGTTTTACTCCTTTTGTTTCTGTGTTATGTAGCCCTGTTTTGGGCTTTGTGGCAAAAATACCTGGCAGTTTGCTCTCAGGCTTCATCGCAGCAAAGTGGATAAGTTTACAAATGTATACACATTTGTAATTAGCCCAAAATTAGTTTTGGCTAAGTTTTGAAATGGTTGATATCAAGTTTAGCGGCACTGTTATGTATTTTCCAGGCACATCGTGCCATTTTATAGCACAATCAAGTAACTATGTTAACTTCAGTTTTTATAAAACGCTACATATGTGGACTATGAAATATTTAGCCTCACAGGACACACTAACTAGGGTTCTTGATGGACAGTATATTTTATTTTTAGTGAAGACAGACTAAACAAAACTGTCTTGATTCTTACTTTTGATCAACAATCAGGATGTACTTATATGTGGCGGGCAACCACAAAAAGAAAATATGGCAGTGGTCTTTGGCTTCATAAGCAAAATACAGAAAGTTGTGTTACAAAACACTAATTTAGAATGCATGCAATTCTATCTAATTTCACCTTGACACACAGGAAATGGCCACCCTGCACCACACATGCATGTCTTTTAAACCATCAGTTTCAGTTTGTTAAAAAACTGACTGCTTAACACTTAAATGTGAATCTATTAACAGATCTAAACAGATTATGTGCATATTCTTTCAGAATTTATGGAGGAATTTAAAGAGGGCTAATTTAAGAAACATAGGACTCTGATTCTTCATTTGCTCATGGACCAAAGGAGAGATTTTTAATGCACATCAACCATAACATTACATTTACATTATTACAAAAATCCAAAATCTAGCTTTGGGAAGCTTTGACCAATGGCACTACTGGACTTAAATTGAGTAGCAATTCTGGCTCCATTTTACACTGGATGTGTAATTCCGAGAATTTGGGTTTGACCTCCTGGAATCCATCAGAAGATCTGTTAGTCAGGTTGTTTGGTCTTTATCTTTCCAAACAGAGATTCTTTCCCCAGTCTTGGCTCCGGCCCGGTTCCTTCGCAACAGCTTAAAACTAACATCTTTCCTCTCTTTAGTGATTGTTATTTCACATCTCTCCAAATCTGAATTCATTCCTGACTTCTAGGTCAGATTGACCCAGTCCATTTGACACAGAACATTTCTTTTAGGTTAAAATATATCTTTGTGTAAACCAGCCAAACAATGTAACTTTTGACTATTGATATAATTATATTCCTCTACAAATTACTGCCTTATGATAAATCACAGCTCACATAAAAACATAGTTCAGGACAACAGAAAGTGTTATGTGTGTTTGGTTACTTCTTGATTGTCGCTATTTTGTCGGTTTTCACAGTTGAGCGTTGTTTCCCATTAATGTATTGCCATTAATGCAAGTCTAAAGAAGCGGTTACATGTTTTACAGTCATCTGAAGTTAAACAAGGGCATAACAATGCCCTTGTTTAATGGTGCAGACAGTGGTGGTTTCTCTTGTTAAGGGACTGTGTATGGTCCATGTATTTCTAGGCAGTTAGTTTTTTTGTTTGAAATGAAGAACAGAAAAATAAAAATATAAAATTTTTTTGGGTTTATTAAACCAAAGTGACTAGAACATTCTGCCAGTCATTCAAACCATGTAGTTTTTTGTGTAAGCTTTTCTTTTCTGCATAGCAGCTTACCAGTTGTTATCCGTTATGTCATGAACAAGCATGCAGAAAAGTATGATTATCCAAACTATGCAGTAAAACGTATTCTATTTTAATTGCATAAAATTGGTCATGAATGACACAAAGTACAAATTTGATTAAAATACGTCTCTAAAATTACAAATGTCACTGTTGGGCAGGTAGACTCCAAAGGCACTTTGAAGATGTCCTTAATTTTTTTCTGTCTTAACAAATAACACAAACAATGACTGCTATCTTCAGTGCAGGATCATGAACCTATCAACCTTGCATGTGTTGCAAGACAACCTTTCACCTCCTTTCACTTCCTTACTATTGTTCACCAAGAGCAACTATTTGAACCTATTTCTACCTCTGTCGGTTGTAAGTGGGTTTGAACCCCCTGACAGGTCAGGGTGGTTCACAGGACTGAAAGGCTGGTCAGCTCTGTTCTCAGTCTCTACAAGCATGCGGATCTCCCTGCCACAAAGAGAGCATGAGGGGAGAAAACAAGAGAGGAACGTGAGCCAGTGGCACCCAAAAGATTTGTTTGCTCTGCAAGTCCGGGCTCGTTTCAGATCGGCATGTAGACACAGGCTGATCATAGCAGGAGCCGATCATGCGGCAGTCGCTCTGGAAGGAAAAAGCGTCTTTTTAGCACTCAATGCCACCCTTAGTTTTCCTCAGGCTGCATGCTGAAGAGTCTCAAGGCAAAATTGGAACTCACCTGAATCCTGAAGCTCTTATTGGAGTGTAACAGAGGACCATGGTTTCATTTAAGAGGTAAAAGAAGTGTTTTATGAAACTGAGATTTAAGTCATGCTGACACATAAAATTAGTTCCCTAGTTTCAGTCTGTTTCCACTCCTTCATCATACAGTGTGCCATCAATTTTTCTGATTCTAATTAGGGTAGTAAATTAGAAGTGACAGGCTGATCCTGTCATGAGAGACATGACCACAAAGATCTTCTGGGCGATGTGGGGGCTTGACTTCAGGATGACTGAAAGTCAAAGCAGTTAGCACCTCTATCACAAAAGACAAGCATTTATTTTGATAACAACCGTTTTCTGAGCACTTTGTTTTGTATTCACAGAAAGTAATTCTAAATCAACATTAACTCCAAAACCAACAAACAGCCACGTTTGCATACATATAACCCAAACAATTTCTGCTTAAATAATGTAGAAAAGCCCAGACGGCAATGTCATGGTGCTATCCTAGATAGCACAATATACATGAAACAATGCCAGTCAGAAACATTGAATATACAATGAAGCCTGACAGTGAAATGAAATTGAAAGTGACATATGCTAAATTAATGTTAGAGTTTCAACAATAACTGACACCATATCAATGTTGATTTAACAGTCATCTGAATGTAGACCTGCATGCATATTTGCATTGCTTTTATATTGAGTCAAAATAAAGGAAAAACTATTGATTCATGTACACTTTTTGGTCTGTTAGGTCTACATCATAACATACGTTTCTTCACTGATGTTGAACACACAATTTTATTGGGAGATGATGGTATTATGTTGTTCATAATTATCTGACATTAACATATTTCCAAAAATGTGTGTACAAGCTTAAAAAATATGGCATTAATATAACATTTATTTAAGGAAACAGGGATAGATCTGTAAACATATTTGACTCCTTTTGATGGTCAGAACAGCATGGTCTATTGTCCATGGAAGAACTCTGGTTGGCATCATGTTGGTTCCTTCATGCCTCACTCTCGCTTTGGGTCAAACTGCTGAGCAGCAGCTGAAAAATACAGAAATAAGAGAGAGGAAGGCACTGGTTACAAAGATGATACCCATTAGAAAAGTTTTGAAAGACTTTGAAATATTAAACTGGTGTACTGGTTATAGAGCTGAGAACAAACACAAACCATACTGTTCCCCCATGTACACTCAGTTAATTTAATAAGGCCACACTAATGAATATTCATAAATATCTTAATGTTAGTCGACATATACGATTACATTTACCTATCAAGCTGTAGCATTGTGTAGCATTTAACCCTAGTCCTTAAATAAGGGAATCAATATTTAAAATAAAGGGATGTTCATCAGAAATTCTAAAGCTAAAACTCTGGGAGAATCAGGGTTGATTTAACACACCAGAGACAGAAAAATAGTGCAAAATGTGATTTGTATTGTAGTTGGAAAAATTATTTACCATGTATACCGTATAAACTTCCATCAAAGAACTGGTTCAATCTTCCATTAACCACAAAAATTTCCAAATAAGTTGATAATTAAATTCATTCAACAATGCTCATATGCTGATAAAGATCCTGCACCAGTAGTAATAGTCCAATTCAGTTTAACCAGGTACCAATCCAAGAATCAACAGACCGAATCAGTGGTTAGTAGGTTTAGATCAGTGGTTCATCTACCTTACATGTTTTTGGTGTTTCCCTTCTGCCACAACTGGATTGAATCTGTGAGTGATTAACAGCCTTTTCCAGGACTTGATGGCTGCAGAAGAGATCATGCAATCATCTAACTCAGCTGTTCTGGAATAGAGGCATATCTAAGCTTGTCAGTAAGCACATCATAATGAAAAACAAATCATTTAAACAAATTTGAAGCTCGGCTGCAACCACATGCTCTCACAGACCAAACAATAGACCCTGTGGAGAATCATTCGTTCTCCATGCTGAGTTATTGATGTATGGGATTAATGTAGAGTATTGACTGTGCCTTTTACAGATATCGTAGTTCTGGTTCTGCGCATGCGTGCATGGGATAAGCGTTGTCATTCATTCTGATGCCTGGGTTTGCTTCCACACGTTACTGCTCTTTATGCTTGCGGCTAATGGGTATTATTAAACCAAGATATCAGCAAAGTCAACGATATTCTTTTTTACCACAACACACAACAGTTAAAGAAGAGTCAGTGAGGTGAATTCATGAATTTCATTTATTAATACCAAAACACAACTGGTTCATTATGACCTGCCACCGTTAAGAGGTAACAGATAAAATTGCATCCCAGTAGAGTTTTTGATCTCCTTTGTTAGCATCTATCTAAGTTACACCCTAAAAGAGTGCGTTCCCTAGTGTGTCATCCTTTACCCCTAGCTGATAAAAAAATAAAAAGGGAGACATGACCTCAATTATTAAAAATATCTGGTTTGCCCCAAAATAAACAGGATTACAATAGGCACAAAACAATGCAGTCATTTTTCAATAAACACATTTTAGATGAAAGGAATATTGCCAAAGTTACCACAAAAGTGCTCAGAGGAGAAATCTATTCAGAAGCCGTTTGCAGACAAGACAGCAGCACAGTGGCTGTTTGGTTGGGACAAACCACTAGTGTAAAAAGGGGGAGGTGGAGCATTCCACTTCTTGTAATGACTTTTAGATGTTTTTGTGTCAACACATTATGCACAGTCAGTAACAATATTTATAGACAAGTAAGAAATTGTACAGAAAGGAATCAAAACCCATTGTCCTCAACATGTAGTGCTTAATTTAAAATATGATTAACCCCCATATTCCAGGCATAAAACGTTCTGACCTAGAGCTCAAGGAGGTTGAGGGGAGCAGAGAGGAGGGGAGAAAGGGAGTGGAGGACAGGGAGGGGCAGTAAAATGGGGAAGGCTGGGGGGAGTGTGTGAGGGGAAGGGAAAAGAAAGGGGTCAGTTTGTTGGGAGTAGGGGAAGAGAGGACAGGGGAGGGTAGATGAGGGATGCAACAAAAAGCATTCTTGGATTGAAAATTGATCAGCAGTTCTTCCCAACCCCAACAATGAATTAATATCTTTGCAAATATCTTGTGTCCAACCCTCACAGCAAAGTGCCTGTGTGGGTGGGACATCCCACTTATGTAAATGGATCATTTGACTCCTTATTTGTAGATGTTTTGTGTCAACATATCACACTCAAACAGTTGGTAATAATTTTTATGGACAAGTAAGACAATGTACAGAAAGGAATCACAACCCACTAGACTGAACGGTGGTTAATTTAAAATGTGATAACTCCCGCTCAATAATAAAATGCTCTCACCCAGAGCTCAGAAGAGGAGAGGAGGAAAAGTGTGCAACAAACAGCATTCATTGATTCAACGTTGATCAGACGGTCAGATTTTGGCATTTCATTCATTAGATTTAAAACACAAAACAACATTGATTCAATGACATCTTTTCAACATTTTTTACTCTGCTAGAATTCGATGGCTGATCCATCATACAATCATTATTTGAGGTCATTTGTCGACCTCAACTAAAAATCAACTATTCTGAGAATAATTCAACGTTGAATTACCTTTGCATGCTATCTGGAATCTTACCTGTCAAGTTTTGGATTTGAGAATATGGAAAATATTGTCAAAGCTACAACTTACACAAAGGTACAACTCAACTATGCAGGTTCCTTATGTGACATAATAAAACATTTCCACAGAAATCTGAACCAGAGATCTAAGTCTGACAGACTTAGATATGTTGAACAGAATTCTGTAAGAAGTTAGTTCAGTTAATCTTCGGTTGGTCTCGGCTTGTCGGGTGCATAACTCCTGAAGGGCGGATTCATGAGATTGAATTAACAAATGTTGTTCAAATAAAGTTCTCCTAATGGCTTCTGCGAGGTTCAACTGTTGGCCTGAGTGTTCTGTCATGTTTGGTTCCAGTTTTCTATCCCACATGTAGAACACCACAGGAGAAAAGGAATCAGTTTGAGGATGTTTATTAATATGGCAAGGCAAGAAAGGTTGGGTGAGTATAATCCCTGGGACTGGTTCACGGAGTGTTCAGTACTCTGAAGGACAGCAAAAGGAGATGGTGAGTTTGTGGCTGTTGGAAATGTGAGCAACAAAAATGTTCAGAACTGGTCTTACTTGTAATGAAGAAATATTTCTTCGGGGAGATGGTTGACTGAGTACTTGGGGTTTTGTTCCCTGGAGAAGGCTAAGGCGGTGATCTGGGTTCCAGAAAGAGGCTCGATTGAGGAGGTCCTGTGTGGAAGTGTGGAGGCTGTGGTGGAGGGCGGACAGTTAAGTTCAGGCGTGGAGGAAGACAGAAGAGAAGTCCAACTGACAGCTGGAGGACCCAGGAACTGCTTGTGATCCAACAGAGGAGGTGAAGGTGGGAGTCGGGCAACCAGTGAGTAATGTCCATGGCTTCATGAGGAGGGAACATCCAGAAAGCCAGAACAAGATCTTCACGAGGAGAATACATGAAGAAAGCATCTGAGAACGGGAAGGCAAGAAAGAAGACTACAAGGAGTAACTTCTTGGAGAAAACACAAAGTAAACTCTGGAGGGCTCAGAATACTGGAAAACACTCAGGCAAAGGAGTGCAGGTGGTCTGATTCTTTTAACCTTCTGGACGATTGGGTGATGTAACACAGGTGCACTGGAACGCAGGCACGTCCGTCCAAGGAGGCAGCCGTTGGTAGTGTGTTGGGAGCTGCACAGAAACATTTTCAGACTTGTGAAGTGAATTGTGGACCGTGGTCTGGCAGAATATCCTGTGGGGTACCACAGGATATTCAAAAATGTGTAATCCAAAAATGTGTTAAATGAGGAGCAGGGATTTGAAAAGCAGTAGGAACTCTTCTAAAGGGAATAAGGTGGCATAATTTAGAAAAAACGGTCAATAATAGTGAGAATAGTGGTCATACCTTTTTATGAGGGTAATCCGGTGACAAAATCTATGGCTATGTGCGACTATGGACGTTTGGGTATGGGAAAAGGTTGTAACAGACCAGAAGGAGGTTGATATGATGATTTGTTTCGAGAGCAGACTGAGCAGGCTGAGACATATTCCTTTACATCTTTATGAATAGATGGCCACCAAAACTTAGGATTTACGAGAGCGATAGTTCGACTAATACTTGGGTGTGTGGAGAATTTTGATGAATTAATCCAATGTACGAACCGGGCACAGACAGCGGAGGGGACATAGATCTGGTTGGTCGGACATGCTTCAGGAGCCGTATCGGATTGTTGAGCTTGTTTGATGAGGTCCTCAATTTCCCAAGAGACAGCACCGATAGTGCAGCTAAGAGGCAGAATAGTGGCTGGGACTTCTTGGAGTCGTCGGGTTAATGGAAGTGGGATAGAGCATCTGGAACCTGGACGATATGAAATGGAAAGATTGAACGTGGAAAAGAACAATAACCAGTGGGACTGTCGGGGTTGCAGTTTTTTTAGCAGATTGAAGGTATAAACGATTCTTGTGACCCATCCAGACCAGCAAGGGATATTCTGCACCCTCCCTGGTCGGGAGCAACTAGATTCCCTACGTTATAGTTGTGCACTGGTAGAGATAATCTGCCGGAGAAAAAGGCACAAGGGTGAGTTTTGTTATCAAGCTCAGAAACTTGGGTCAGAATGGCTCCAACTCCAGTATCTGAAGCACCAACCTCTACTATGAATTATTTGGTTGGATCTGGTTGAATTACCACAGGTGCGTTGGAGATCAGGGACTTTAACTTCTTGAAGACTGCGTCAGCCTCCAAGGTCCAACTGAAAACTGTTTTAGTACACGTTAGAGTGGTCAATGGTAAGGCAGTCTGGCTGTATTTATGGGTGAAGTGGCGAAAGAAGTTTGCAAACCTGAGAAACCTCTGTTATTGCTTCTTCGTCTCTTGGGTGGGCCACTCCACCACAGCCTTGATCTATTCCTTCGTTGGCCTTACCTGCCCGTCCCTAAGGATGAAGTCGAGAAAGGAGACAGATGACTTGTGGAATACACATTTCTCAGCTTTGACTCCCGATTTTCTAGGAAACATTGTAGAACCAGACGGACATGACGCTTATTGTCAATGTCAATGTCAAATTTAGTTATATAGCACTTTAAAACAGGTATAAAACTCCACCAAAGTGCTGCACAGAAACGACAGTAGCACAAATAGATAAAAACTGAAATATTGCTTCAGTTAAAAGCCAACGAATAAAAATGAGTTTTGAGAACCGATTTAAAATGATCCAGGCTGCTAGCAGATCTAATCTGAAAAGGCAAATTGTTCCATAAATTAGGAGCAACAACAGAAAAAGCCCGATCTCCTTTCCTTAGTCAGGTCCGAGGGACTGTAAGTAAAAGCTGATTATTCTCAGCAAAGGACTTTGAGTAAATCAAGATGTCGTTTACATAAACAAACACAAAAACTTTCAGAAAGTCTCTGAGTACGTCGTTTACCAGTGCCTGAAAGAATGCTGAAGTGTTAGATAATCTGAATGGCATAACTAAATATTAGAAATGTCTGATGGGAGAATTTGGCACCTTGATGGATCTGAAGGAGGTGGTAAGCATTTCTGAGATCTAGTTTTGTGAAAACAGCAGTATCATGAACCGGTTCAAATGGAAATAACAGGAGGGGCAAAGGATATTTGTTCTTTACAGTTGTCTGGTTTAACCCATGACAGTCAATGTAGGGTCTGAGTGACCCGTCCTTTTTCTCTACAAAGAAAAGAAAGAAAAACCCTGCTCCCAGGGGTGAAAAGGACGTCACCTTCAGGATGCGGGTGGATAATACCTGCAGCTAAGGACTTTTTAATGTATCTCCATAATCTCGCATTTGGGTCAAGAAATTTTTTATAACCAGCTGGTGGGTAATGGTGCTCAGGGAAGAAGGTCTATGGCACAATCGTAAGGGCAGTGAGGTGGTAACGAGAGGCCCTTGGTTTTGCAAAACACAGGAGACAAATACTGGAACTCTGTGGGAATGGAAGATAGGTTGGGTAGGTCTGTTGCTTAGTGGTCTGCCAGTGGAGCACCTGGGGGAACTACTGAGTGGAGACAAGAATGACAGTGAGTGGACCAGGATTCAATGCAAGATTATGGGAGAGTTTGATGATGGAAAGACAAAAAATGAAATGTGTTCTCTGTGATTGCCTGAGATGATTAGGTTAATGGGCTAAGTTTTATGGGCGATCTTGGGTAGAGCCTTTCCATCTAAGGCAGAAATGCGAAGGGGAACCGCTAGAGGAATTGTCTCAAGCGACATCTGCTGGACAAAAGAGGAGTCAATCATATTTTTTTGACAACCCAAATCAATAAGCACAGACAAAGGAATGGATTGGTTCTCATTAAGCAAAGTTGCTGATAGAAATAAACGAGGAAATTTATTTATCTTGGAGGTGGTCTGCCATCCTCCTCACATCTAGTGACGGACCCTGGAGTTTGACTGGACAGGGCAGATGGTGATAGCTCCACAGCACAAGCAGAGACGGGAAGTTTTTTTTTTTTCCACTCTTTGGAAGTTGAGTTGGCAGAGATGGAGACCGGTTCGGCACAGATGGGAGGATTCCTTTGAATTCTTTCTTTAGTGAGGGCTCAAATTCTATTGTCTAGCCGGATAGTCTGATTTATTAATTCCTCTATTGTCTCTGGTTAGGGTTAGGCTCAGTTAAAGCATGAAAATAAGCACCTTTTAACACGGCTGCTTTTAACCTGAAATCAATGGCGAATTTATCCACTGATCTTTGGCCTTGCTTGATAGTCTATTATTCACAGAAATTAGATGTCTTGTCTGGGTCCTACCTAAGCCCCTCTTTGAACTCCATCAAAAATTCATCAAACGTGCAGCCAAAATTAGTGAGGACAGAAAATTGGGCCTCAGCTCAGTCTAAGGCTTGGCTTGACAGGAGGGAGAGAATGTAAGCAATTTTAGCAACATCGTGGGTAAAACTATGAGGTGAGTCATTGAAAACTAGAGAACATTGTAAAATGAATCCCCAACACTTGTTGATATCACCTGAAAATTTTTCTGGCATTGGTGGGCGAATCTCGGAAAATGTGGAAGGGACTGGAGCAACAGGTTTGGGAATCGGAGCTGTGCACTAGAACTCTGGTGCGGTTCTAGTGCATATGTGAAAGGAAAGCAGAACAGATAGCTCCCCAAAAGCAGGATGGAGGTTAGCGCAGGGCAAAAGGGTAAAAACAACTCCTACTAGCCATTCCTCCTGCCAACAAAAGAGCAATCCTAATCTCTTGCCACTCCATTAATGTTTCCATTTCATGAAGGAAGTTGCCTTCTGTGTCTTCTTCAGACATTTTTGTGTAATTTCCTTCAGACATTTTTGTGTAATTTCCATCAGAACCCAATAACATCCTGATGGTTGGCCCATCATATGATGGCGTCTGCGGGGTTCAACTGTTAGCCTGAGTGTTCTGTCATGTTTGGTTCCAGTTTTCTATCCCACATGCAGAACACCACAGGAGAAAAGGAATCAGTTTGAGGATGTTTATTAATATGGCAAGGCAAGAAAGGTTGGGTGAGTATAATCCGTGGGATTGGTCCTTGCTTTTGTCAGTACACTGAAGGACAGCAAAAGGAGATGGGGAATTTGTGACTGCGAGCAACAAAAATGTTCAGAAATCGGTCTTACTTGTAATGATGAAACATAGTGGTATCTGTTCTGCTTGGCGTTCACATACGGATTGGAACCGCACCAGAGTTCACTTTAGTTAAATTGAGACCTGAGATTGTAGAAGAGTTAGTTTTTTTTAATCCACATGAGAGTTTGATTTAACATTCACATGTTTACAAACAAAACATATTTCCTCTAAGAGTTTGATTGTTTTACATGGAACCTGCCACCGAGGAAAAAGCTCCTCAGTATCAGGGCCCTGAGTTTGGATGAGATTAGTCCTGGGTTCCTTTCTGGATGTTGTAGGGTTAGGATGGCTGACACGACTCTGCAATATTGCATGGACGCCAGGGGCAGTTCCCCTGGAGTGGCATACTGGGGTGGTGGCTCCCATGCTCAAAAAGGGGGACCGGAGGTTGAGCTCGAATTACAGGGAGTCACACTCTTAAGCTTCCCTGGCAATGACTGTTCAGGGATCCTAGAGAGGGGTCCATCAGGTAGTCGAACCTTGGATTATGGGAGAACAGTGTAGTTTTTGTCTTGGTCGTGGAACACTGGACCAGCTCGACAACCTCAGATGGGTACTGGAGGGTGTGTGGGATTTCATCCAACCGGTTTACCTGTGTTTTGTGGACTTGGAGAAGGCGTTCGACCATGTCCCTCGGGGAGACTGGGCTCTCCCGGAGTATAGGGTGCTGGGCCCTTTGATATGCCTTTCAAGATGACATGTCTATTCTCGGTGTTGGATTTCATCAAATAAATTTCTCTCAAAAATGCCACTTATACTACGGTGCGATTTAAGTGTGGAAATTAACATATCATTATATCATATCACGTTATTTTCACACTAAACCACACGAGGGCGCTCTAGGCTTGTGTTATTCTACAGTCAGCATTAGCAGAGTTGTTTACAAACAACACAGAGGATGAAGATTTCATTTGATTTAGTGATTTGGAGACACAGATGGTTTGGTAAACTTGTTAGCATGTTATTTATGCTATAGTTATCTGAATAACTCTCAATATGTTATGTTAACATTCCAGGCATGTTCTAGGTTTGTTGTTTGTCATGTAACGTTAGCATACCGAACAATTATTCAGCCTGTCGTTGCCTCTCTTCTATTTTTAGTGCCTTTCAAGATGACATGTCTATTCTCGGTGTTGGATTTTATCAAATAAATTTTCCTCAAAAATGCCACTTATACTGCGGTGCGATTTATGTATTTTTCTTCATTATTATGCATTTTATGGCTGCTGCGACTTATACTCTGGAGTGACTTATAGTCCAGAAAATACAGTAAGTAAAAGTCTTAAGTTTGGATAGCCTTCACGGTTATGTGGAGTTGAGTTAAGCATCTGACCAAAATGTACACAAAATGACAATGATAAATTAAATCTCTGGTAAGTCAAACCAAAAAATATTTTGAGTTCAATGTCCCTAGGAAAGAAGAAATGAAACAAACATAAGAAGCACACCTTCAGTATGAACCTCATCAGACATATTGACAGAATGTCTCACATTGAAGTGTTAAAGATTTGTTCAGAGGTGTCATTAGCCTCAGGCTATTTCTCTTCTCTTTGTGCATAACAACCTGACCTGGCCTCTTGCCTCTTACATTGGACCATGTATTAGCTTCTGCAAAGGCCAATGCTATAAACATTACACGGCTATAATTATAATTCCCACAGTTTGCAACATAATCTCATTTGGCTTCTAAAGTCAAGCAGAAAGGATAAGCTGAGTTAAGCATACTTGATGCAGTCACTTTGTCTGAGAGAGGGATGTTTTTTGTAGCCTTGCAACTCTAAGGTAGATCAGATGGGATCAGTGCTGAAATGAAGCTGCTACTGTTCTTGAACAAATGGCTGCATCTTTCACTCATCTTTTTATTCCTCTTTCTTTGTTGTTTCAATGATTTTCTGTCCTTTGTCTCCGTTTCTGGCACACATGCTTCAAGAAAGCAAATCCAAACTAGGTTCTTCTGTGAGACAAAAAATTATGATACCGTTGCAAGCCTGAACTATCCCCAGTTTTAGAAAACCTCATTCAACACACACAGTTTCTAGTACCATAAAGAGCGTGGTAGGGACTTGTCGGAATTGCCTGAAATGTGAGATTATAAGTTTGTGTGTGTTTTTTTTTTTTTTAGAGTTTCTTTCTCTTAGCAAATTTGTACATGGTATTCTCAACAGTTGTAAGAGATTTTTCTCCTGAGTCAAACATCAAATGTAGGAGCAGTGGTGTGATACATGTGCTTCAAAAAAATAGTTTAAAAGTTACCCCTCCCAGACCAAAAAGCACACATCCATATTTTCACTGAACACCCCTCTGATCTGCATGAAATGGTTTGTTCTGTGGCAGTATTGTGGTGCTAAGAAAAATGCCAGTCAGGTTTTTATAAAAGAGAAAGAAAAAGGAAAGTGTGTCAATTTGTAACCCGGTTTTTTTTCTAAGAGAGATGAGTAGACGTTATGAGATTATCAACCATTTAGCATAATTAGCTTAACTCCAGTCTACTGTTTGCCTCCGTTTAACTAGTACTTAGTGAATTAAGAAAATAAAAGTCACCAACATATTCATATATTTAACTTGTCCCTGTACCTTTTACCACACTTAACAGATGAGTCAGTCAGCAGCAGCTCTAACCCTGATAGCACCATAACCTTTAACCCCTGTCTCAGTGAAAAAGGTGAGTAACATTGTGTTCAGTGACAAGCTATTTAGCATCATTCCAGGGACTCAATAGGAATTTCATAAAACAGCCTCTTGTCTGGGCTGCATGCAGTCCAGACAGTTTTACCTTAACTTGCATTTAAATTAAATTCCTCAGTCTTGTCCCAGTACCATCTAGAAACAACCAATCAGAGGCAGGAGGCGCGTTTTAAACGCTGTCGGTCACAATCTCACATGGCTGCTTATTCTCCCTCCCCCTTGCTCTATGCTATGCTACAGCTAGCATAGCCTGTTGGTAATGCTCAGTCTAGTTTATCTGCTATCAGTCAATGATAGCAGATAAATGGTTTTCCTATAATGATAAGTTGTTTCTTTGCCATTAGTATAGCAGTGAGAAACGGTGATTGACAACGCTAAGACCCTCTTCCTGGTTCTGATTGGTTGTTTTGGCCAGAACGTTGCATTACTTTAGCTAGCAATAGTTGCTCAGTGACGAGGTGGAGGAGATTGATCTTTTCACAGATCATCTGTCTCTTAACAAACTGTCAGGAAATGGTGACTCTGGTACTGCAGATGGTTGCTTTCTTCCTTGTGATAACTGGAGAAGACAAATAGTCACAGCTGTCTGACACTGGCCAACTAGATGTTAGCAACAGCTTCTAAATATATCAACAAATGAAAAATCAAAATACTTGCACCCAGAGATTTTTTCATTTAGGTAGTGGAACATGCAGACATGTTGTAGTTTCTGCTTGTGGTTTTATGTTGTTGCTGGTCAGTGAACCTTGACGGACATGCAGGTGCTTCCCTCCAAACCCGCCTAGTCTTGGTTTTAAACTTTAGTCAGAGTGTGGATATTTTAGGTTAATGCAGCTGATTCAGTTCTAGAATAATTAGTAAAAATAGCAGACAGAGAATAATTCAGAGATTGACGCGTTTCTGCGCATTCTTCATTTTTTGCTTCTTTAAAGGCAATGCATATTAATTCTATCAGTGTAGTTACATTTTTGACATCTCAATCCAATTGAGTTTAGAAAGTACAGTTCTTTATGTCTAAACTTTGACTGGACCGTCATAACTTGTTTGTTGTCTTTTTTTAGCCATGCTCTTATAGATTTGCTGTGTTTAGCATCGTCATCCAGTTTTGAGCTAAACCTTTGCTGTCAGACAGATAATTTCACATTTAATCAGTAACTTGCCATACAGAGGACTTTACAATGTTCACATTTTCCACCACCGTCCTTAAACAGTACAGTAGTTGTTTACACAGCTATGTTTGAACATAGAACACTGGAGACAAAACTCTCAGCTCATAGTTATATAAGTATAGAGGTGTATTCAAATACAGATAGAGATACCTATGATCTGCTGGCAAATGTTTGAGAGTCAGCATAGCAAACAAAGAGGGCTGACCTGTCCAAGAGCAACTGTGAGAAAATTTTAGTGTCCTCACAAGAAAAACTGTTGCACATGAACTGGTTTCTGAATCTCTTCATGAATTATATGACAAGACTACAGACCACTAAGCAACAGTCCAGTTTTTTTTTCTTTTGCCCAGGTAAGACATTTATGAACAATGTATAATATTCGTATGTGCGTAATGGTTTTTGATGTTCTGACTCCAGCTTTAGTCCGCTCCTCGTGAAGCTTCCCAAAATGTGTAACTGGATTTTGCTTGATGACCTTGGAAGCTTGTGGCAGTTTTTCCTACCACAGGGTATTATATTGAACTTTCTGGGACTATGCTTGGCTCCAGTACTCTGAAGAACAAGCTTCTCTAGCATTGTCTAGCTTCCTTTCCTTTTGGAAGGTGTGAAAGAATCTTTTTCATGATTATTTGGCCTACTGTTTGAGACTGTGAGACCAATTAGAGCAGGGTTCCTCAAATCCAAGCATCGGTTTTCCTGGATCCTGCAGCTCTTTGATGTGCCTGGAACAAAATGGATGAGTCACCTCCTTAATATGCAGTCAAGTTCTCCAGAGCCCTGCTAGTGACTTGGAACCTCATACATAAAAGAGTGTGCAGTTTTCACATTAAAACTTGGCGTACAGAAAAATTTTGAAAAGTGCGGTGCACAAAAAATAAAAATCAGATGCATAAAGTTGTGTGCACGCATGTGACCGCGCACTTTTCCTTTATAAATCCTAATTTGCGGGAAATAGAGCGCAGCTGCTGGTCTGCCCTGTCACCACCCATATATACATTTGTAAATTAGTACAAATCACCGAAGTCTGCCACCACGTGAAGCAATAACCATGGCAAACGTCCATGTTCGAAGCAGTGAAGTATTTATAATAATGTTAATTGGGGCCTGCCCATAGCAATGCATAAGCAGAGACTGCCTCCATGCATTGCATGGCAGGCACCTATTAATCTTCACCTAATAGAATGCCTCTTTATTTACTTATTCTTCCGTGAACCTTAATGCGGCTCGCACCACTGCAAGCCCACCCACAAAAGTGGTATCAAATCATGGGGCTCGATCCCGGGATTGGAGCTATTAATTTTATGGGGAATCGGCGTTACGATGGGGACTTAAAAAGCAAAAAATGAGCAAAATTTCCAACTGCCGAAACACAGAGCACAACTGCCGCTCTGCTAGAGTGAAGAATGAAGTGGATTTTTCACCCCAAACCAATTTTGAAATCGCCATCATGCCCACCAATATCGGCCTCTCGGTACAAAACTCGGTCGTGACATCGATACGCATGCCTGCTCCGGTAAAATGTTTTCAAAATTTTGCTAGGGCTTACGGTTTTCTGTCAAGGTGCTTCAGAGCGAAATCATGAGCCAGCCTAACTGACGCTCTCCACCATACATTTTCTTACTTTTCTGTAAAATTTCAGACCTCAGCGCACACCATTTTTCTCTCATCGCTGCAATTACTGTGAATGAGCTACAGATATGAATTGCAAGACTATCGGAGACGACAAATAGCCCTCTCATACGCTTCCAACGGTTTTCCGATAAGTATCACGGTTCCCAAACAGGAAGGAGTTGTTCGGACTCCTTTTTCCATTAAAACTGACTGAGCTGTCTCACAAAGATAGAAATCTGTCTCTGCCTCACATACATGACTGTTGACCTCTTTAGAACTACAATTACTGAAGGTTAGAACTACAACATGGTGGAACTGTCAGTTACTACTGAGGAGGAATGAGCTGGCCTTTAGAATTACATTGTGTTTGGGCATTTTATAACTGATCTTAACCAACCATTGTTATATAATGCTCACTTTGAGCATTATATGTCTGATTTAACCAACATTAGCACAAACATTAGCATTTCACTGTACCCCACAAGTGCACTGCCATAGGCAGTGTGGCAATTTTAAATTAAGCTTAATGAAAATTTCAAAATAAAAGCCCTGACAATTTTAGCTTATACACTTATTTTAACATACTGAATGGTGCAAGTCCATGTTAGTGAACATTCTTCTGATTCTCCACATGATACTTTGTAATTTTTTGCCAAGCTTAGCATTGATGCTAATGTTTAGCAAACGAACGCTCGGTCCAAACCGACGGGCACATTTTGGCAGGCCCCGGTTAAATTTCTTCAGGAACTTTCTAGTTATATATTTAATTTAAAAGGTGCTTTGAGGACATAATGTCACATCACGAAAGTAAAAATACATAAAAAAAAAAATCCAAATTAAAAAGGTAAAAAATGAAGAAATCCTGAACAACAGCGCGTTCAGCCGGGATTTAAAGACAGACAGCATGTCAGAGAGTCCTTTAAGTGGGAATGTGGACGTTTATTCTAATAGAATGCTTTATGTCCATAAGGTGCATTCACAGAGCGAGTGACTTGACTGAAGAATGACTGCAGCTGGACTGGTACTGGTACCACATGGCTCTTTAAGTTTTGCTCAGAGCTTCAGGATGATCAGTCTGAGCAATCTAAATGCTCATAAATCATCATCAGCATTTCCCAGCAGATCAATATGATCTCTGTCAATAGCTCCCTCTAAATCCTTCCAGTGGCAATGCTCTCCATCAGAGCCAAACCTCCACAGTTAGCGGCTCGGCTTTGAGCAGCTACTTATATACGTGTGATTGCATACACACCTTGATCACCTTAAAAATAATCAAACCTGTTGATTATTTTTAATCATCAGGTTTGAGTGAATCTACTGATCATTCCTGTTTTCTTTTTTTAGTGAGGATGAAATTACCCCATAGATGCATTTCATTACAATTATAAGACAATTATAATTATAAGACAGCAACTGAGTTTTGTAAATATTAATTTTGTATCCTGATAATTGACCAAATTGTTGTAATGATTGCATCAAAGCCGGGAGAGAGTGGGTCGGTTGTTCCACGTAAAGTAATATATCATCAGCATAACAAGCCAATTTATGTTCTATTCCTTTGATAATTATTCCTTTGATATCCTTATGTTGTCGTATTGATTGGGCCAATGGCTCTAAATATAGTGCAAAAAGTAACAGTGACCACGCGAACCCTTGTCTTGACCCTCTTTCTAAAGTAATTCTGTCTGAATTAATAAATGTTTAGAATAGATCAATGTGTGGATGTGCCAAAACTTTCTCCAGCTGAACAGAAACAAAACTGAAGTCATTATGTTTGGACATAAAGAGGAACGATCTAGAGCTATAGATCTATAGTTATAGATCTAGAGTCAATGCACAGCTTCAATTATTACAAGTAAAACCTAGATATCAGTCCGAAACCTGGGAGTAGTGATGGACTCAGACCTGAACCTTCAGAGCCACATAAAGACGATTACAAAGTCAGCCTTCTATCACCTGAAGAACATCTCCAGGATTAGAGGACTAATGTCTCAGCCAGATCTAGAGAAACTCATCCCTGTGTTTATCTTTAGTCGCATTGATTATTGTAACAGCGTCTTCACAGGCCTGTCCAACAAATCAATCCTCCAGCTGATCCAGAAGCTGCTGCTCCTGTTCTCACTAAAACCAGGAAGATAGAGACATAACAGCAGTTTTAAAGTCCCTCCACTGGCTCCCTGTAGCTCAAAGAATAGATTTTAAAATACTGTTGTTAGTTTATAAATCACTGAACGGTTTAGCATCACAATACATCAAAGATCTGCTGTTGTATCAACCTTCCAGACTCTCAGATTCTGGTTCTGGTTCTGGTTCTGCTCTGCATCCCCAGAACCAGAACCAAGAGAGGAGAAACAGCTTTCAGCAACTATGCACCAAAAATTTGGAACAAACTTCCAGAAAACTGTAAAACAGCAGAAACCCTGACTTCCTTTAAATCTCAACTAAAAACACACCTGATTAGAGTTTTATTTCAGATGTGATATGTAACAATGTATTGTTTATTTTATGTTGCATGACTTTGTGTTTTTGTGTTTATGATGTAATGCACTTTGAAATGCCTTGCTGCTGAAATGTGCTCTACAAATAAAATTTGATTGATTGATTGATCTAAAGTTTAATGTTTTCACAACGTTACAATTTTCCGAGACATTGAATTAGGATATTTATTATCTGTAAGTCATCACAATTACAAAAAATATTTTCATCTATGGGGATAAATCCATAGAATACAAGAGAGCTGAACTGCCATTCTGTACTCCTGTGGTTCTTTCTCCAAATCTCCACCTTTCCACCAGAGGAATTTAAGATAATTCCTGGATTCAGGAGTGACAGAAAATTGTTAAAACATTCTTTCTATGCCACAAATTATTGCTATGGTCTCTTTCCTGAAGCGACATATCACTCCTAACAAAGCCCAGTAAGCAAATCAAGCCCAGTAAGCAATGTGCCGTTAAGAGAAACACCATGGAATTTGGCTGAACAGTCAAAAACGACTCTCAGCTTATCTGGTTTTCTGGGATGGTAGATGCCATGATGCAATAAACAGCCAGGTGCAGGTAGTACCAAACGGGTGCAGTTTAATCTTGACTTTCTTGTCATAGACACCATGAAACCTGTAGCATGAAATAAAAGGATACATAATTGTTGGGCATGCTTAACTCTTGTATAAAATAAACATATAAATGTTCTGCTTGTAGTTTTGCAGTTAATCCTGACCAGGTGAAAAGACAGCTGGAAAAACTTCACCTTGCAAAATCCCCTGGTTCAGAAAATACCAGCCCTACAGTTCTGAAGACATGTTCAGGTCAGTTAGGTGGAGTCCTGAAGCTCCATAGAGTACCAAAACTATGGAGAACATCGTACTTGGTTCCAGTACCAAATTAGATGCTTCCAAAAACACTGAACGACTATAGTCCCCCTAGACTATAGACCGTCTAAAATGGAACATTGTAGCTGCCCAGGGAATTGTGCTGTCTCCGTTTCTATTCACCACCAACACTGCAGACTTCAAGTACTGTTCCAAACTGTATCATTAATATGCAGATGATACAGATATCGTGGGGTATGTATCATCTGCCTAATGTCCTAAGGGACAATCTAATGTCCCTTAGGACATTAGATTGTCCCTTAAGACTATCATTAGAAGCTCATTGTAATTTATTGTTATTAACATCTACTTAATGTAAACAAGACTAAGAAAATGATTTTCAGGTTGTGCAGCAAGAAAATACATTTGCTTCCAAGCTCCATCTCAGGGCCAGATGTGGAGCAGGTTCAGGCCTACAAGTACCTTAGTGTTACATTTAACTAGAAGCTACAGTGGACTACAAAAACTGATGTGGACTACAAAAAGGCAGTGAGCAGACTTTATTTTCTACAGAAGCTCAGGTCTTTCAACATCTGCAGTAGGATGCTCTTCATGTTCTATCAGTTATCAGTGGCTGGTTCCATCTTCAATGCAGTGGTGTGCTGGGGTGCTGCAATGAAGGTGAATAACTGAAACAGAGCTAGCTCCTCTGGAAGAGGAAAGACAGAATGCTGAAGACGTTCAGAGCTTCTTCAGCACAACCCCTTCCATCCCCTCTACAGCCTGGTGGGCAGCCTGAAGAGCAGACAGAGCCAAAAATTACTGCAGCCCAGATGTGCTAAAGAAAGCTACAGCAAGTCCATTCTGCCCCAGGCTATCAGACTGTATTCATATATAGTCTCTCGAGCTGTATGTTTTAAATGTTGATTATATATTAAATGGACTGAGCAATATGTGTGTCCTTAGGACTATCATTAGATGCTCATTGTTATTTATTGTTGTTGTCATTGTGTGCAATGCTTAGACAAACTAAATTTTCCCTCCTTTAGGGGGTAAAATGGTATTAGTATTATGATTATTATTATCATTATTATTATTTTGCTTTCACTTCAGGAATATGCATTACTGTTTTTTGGTGTCTTACATAAAATTTCTCGAAAATATGTCAACCTTCGCCGACTGTGCTCAAAAATGTGTAAGCTTTATAGACTGTGGATACTTTTGCAAGACACTGTATGTGTGGACTGTAGATATTTGTTTCTAGTTTATCTGAACAGTGTGTAGTTTAAGTTGGAAAAAGGAAATTCACCAGACAGAAGCTGCTGAACATGAAGGAAAAAAACATTTGCTTTTTGTAAAACAAGTCCTGTAAAACAATATGTGCACCCTACAATTTAATAGCTATCCTCACTTTATAAATGCTGTCTCTTATTGCACCGTTTAGGTGTTTCTTTTTTGACTCTGAAAAGGTGAAGCATTTCCAGGTATATCTGTTTTAATAATCTGCACTAGTTGGAAAAAATTGTTTTGGGGAAATTCCCCCAGAGCACTTCCTTCATACCTGAACTTGCTGTGGTAGCTTGCACCTGACAAAAAGGGAAAGCCAAGATTTAGTAAAAACAGAAACTAACATCTGTCAATACTCTTTAGACTGTTCTTCTGGAGCCAATTAATTCAAATTGGTTCAAGATAATGAGTCATGTGGCAAGAAGCCTTGCAGCATGCATTTGAGAGCATGCTGGTTAGGCGTGCCCTCAAATGCCTTGGAGAAGGGAAAAGAAGTGAAAAGGGAGATTGTTTTTCTGGCTCATTTATCAAATGGTGTCTTCCAAGGAAAGCTTGAATTATCTCCTTCTCTCATCCCCCTGCACCGTGGCAGGTGGAGTTTGAGCAAATTCTTAATGTGACATGCAAGGATGACAAAACGCCAAATTGTAACTATAAGATGATGACTCAATTCATAAAAAAATGGGTCCTGAAAGTTGAGGAATATTTGCTGTAAAAGGAGAAGAGTCCTGTTCATGGGAGATATTGAGGATGTATGAATAAACACACCCAGAAAATTCTAACCTAACAATAGTTTCACATGCAATGGATGGGCAAACATTCATCAGACTAGACAGTGGTGGACGACATGAGGATGTCAACAAGATGAAGCTATTTTTGTCATCCAAAAATTCTGTATGAGCAACTAGAACTGTCGAAATCGGTACTCATTGTCACAGCTGCGAGCCCTTGTGTGATGAAAATTGTATAATTTTGTTAAATCTCTCTTCCCTCTTCTACTATATTGCCAGGGGGACAAAACTTTTGCCCACTCCTCACAGGCTTTATTGGCTCTGGTGTCATAATTTCATGTTTAACACACAAGTTAACGCTCATAGGAGACAGAAGCAATATTCAGAAATTTTTATTAAAATGATGAGATGAGTGAGGAGATGAGCTCAGGAGGTTCTTCAGATTCAGCGGTGGGGAAACAAAACAATTTGGAGAACAGAAGCAGACAGGTGAGATGTGGAGCTTGACGAAGAGAATGAATTAGTAAAAGGTTATTCTAATGTAGAGCAGCCTGGCCATTGCTTTTTGTTCAATTCAGCTTGGAAAAAAAATGTTTTGCTTCCAGCACAATCTGGGCTCCTCTTGACTTGGATTTTTTTGGATAATCTTTCTACCAAGCCAGTCAGCAAAAAGAAGTAGAAGTAGTGAACAATGATGTCAATTTTCTGCTCTGTTTCAGAATTGTAGTCTGAAACAGAGCAGTTTTAGCAATGGCAGTGGAGGAAGTGAAAAAAGTTAAGTCTGTGTTGGTCATAATTTCACACATCAAATTTAATATTAACAGTTACATCGTTTGGATCGGCACGTCTCTTCACAGTACAGGATGGTTGTTCACAGCAAAGGCAATCTCTGGTAACCATCTTGGTGTCGGCGTTACATATGTCACTGTCATGAAACGGTGTGGTGGTGGTGAGGTATCAATCAATCAAATTTTATTTGTATAGCACATTTCAGCAGCAAGGCATTTCAAAGTGCTTTACATCTGTTGAGAATATAAGTTTGGTTAGCATAACTTAAGAGACAGTTAACCTTTGTGCATATGAAATATTAGATGGAGCATGAACATTTTGAGTAGATTCTAAGTTAGGTAAACTTAGATAAAGATCCAAACTAAAAAAACTGCTGACTCTCTAACTTACATAAATCAGACGGGGGTTGTACTCCCTTTGGCACAGAGAGTCTGTCTCTTATCAGGATCAGTAAATTATTTGGTGTTTGTTTAGGAGTTCAGTTAATCACTAAAACCTTTAAAACAAGTCTTCTACAAGTATAATCAAATGTATTAAGATAGTTCCTTTAAGCATTAACAGTATGTTCTGAATTAGTTAGTCTCTAACCATACTATTTGCAGGCATTTTATATTATTAAAATACAATAGGATTAGGAAACTATTTTACTTCTAAAATATTTCAGGTATTCTAAAAGAGCTTTTCTAAAAGTAGACAACTCTGCATTTTTTAGATCCAAACTCATAGTTATTATTTGGCATTAGATTTTTGTGCCAGTTTGTTGAAAACCACCAGTTCTAGTCGCAGGTTATAAATTCTGGTCTGGGATGTTTAAGGGAGGAGACTGGTACGGGAAGACCCAGTTGAGAATGACCCTTGTTCTCTCTATATATTTGCCTTTGGATTTTAACAGGTCTCAAGCAAGGTAATAAAATTAACATTAAACAGCCCTACAAGGGGAGGACACACCTTCTAATGCATATATTTAAATTAAGGGAATACATATCCTTATAGAAAGGTCTGTTTTACAGCAGAAGATCGAATTGCTTTGTTTGCACCCGAGTGAGCAATTCCCAAAAATGCATTTTTGTCTTTTCCTTTCTCTTGATAATCTGGGTGTAATGCTAATGTAACATTTTGTATGCATTTAATTATCTACATAAAGCGCTAGATATAGCTGAAGTGTAGAATGATTGTTTCTTTATGATTTTCCCTGTGCATGCAGAGTCTATGGATCTGGGAAACTAGAGGAAAATTAACAAGCCAAGTGAAGTTTATTCCTCTAAGTCAATCAAATTTTATTTGTAGAGCACATTTCAGCAACAAGGCATTTCAAAGTGCTTTACATCAGAAACACAAAAACACAAAGTCATGCATCGTAGAATAAACAATACGTTGTTACATATTACATTTCAAATACAATTCTAAACAGGTGTGTTTTTAGTTGAGATTTAAAGGAAGTCAGGGTTTCTGCTGTTTTACAGTTTTCTGGAAGTTTGTTCCAAATTTTTGGTGCATAGTTGCTGAAAGGTGTTTCTCCTCTCTTGGTTCTGGTTCTGGGGATGCAGAGCAGAACCAGAACCAGAATCTGAGAGTCTGGAAGGTTGATACAACAACAGCAGATCTTTGATGTATTGTGATGCTAAACCGTTCAGTGATTTATAAACTAACAACAGTATTTTAAAATCTATTCTTTGAGCTACAGGGAGCCAGTGGAGGGACTTTAAAACTGCTGTTATGTCTCTATCTTCCTTTAGTCTTCTATAGGTTCTCACAGGAGCTTTCATCGCAGCTGGATCAGCTGGAGGATTGATTTGTTGGACAGGCCTGTGAAGACGCTGTTACAATAATCAATGCGACTAAAGATAAACGCATGGATGAGTTTCTCTAGATCTGGCTGAGACATTAGTCCTCTAATCCTGGAGACGTTCTTCAGGTGATAGAAGGCTGATTTTGTAAACTATCTTTATGTGGCTCGCAAGGTTCACGTCAGAGGTCATCACTACTCCCAGGTTTCGGGCTGATCTCTAGGTTTTAGTTGTAATAAATGAAGCTGTGCATTGACTCTAGATCTATAACTATAGATCTATAACTCTAGATCTATAGCTCTAGATCGTTCATCTTTAGGTCCAAAAATAATGACTTCAGTTTTGTTTCTGTTCAGCTGGAGAAAGTTTTGGCACATCCACACATTGATCTGTTCTAAACATTTATTCAGTGATTGGATGGGGTCAAAGGTCACCTGGTGACATCGTAGTGTAGAGCTGAGTATCATCTGCATAGTTGTGGTAGCTAATATTATTTCCTGTTACAACCTGAGCTAGTGGGAGAATATAAATATTGAATAAGAGGGGTCCTAGGATTGAACCTTGGGCTACCCCACATGTGACTTTTGACCTCTTTGATGAGAAGTTTCCAATTGAAAGAAAGAAATCCCTGTTCTTTATGTATGATTCAAACCAGTCGAGCACCGAACCGGAGAGTCCAACCCAACTCTCCAGTCGATTCAGTAAAATGTCAAAAGCTGCACTGAGGTCCAACAGAACCAGCACTGTGGTTCTCCCACAGTCCGTATTTATATGGATATCATTGAATACTTTGACTAGGCCAGTCTCTGTGCTGTGGTGAGCACGAAAACCAGATTAGAAAGAGTCAAAGCAGTTGGTCATCATGAGGAAACTATTTAATTGTTTACACAGTTTTTTCAATAACTTTGCTGATGAATAGGAGGTCAGAGGTCAGAGGTCGGCCTGTAATTCTGCAATAGTGATTTGTCCAGATTGTTCTTTTTTAGCAGTGGTTTGATAACTGCTGTTTTCAAAGCCTGGGGGAAAACACCTGATGTAAGCGTTGAGTTACTATTTGGATCAGATCAGTAACAATAACAGGCAGGACTTTCTTAAAGAAATGTGTGGATAGGACATCCAGACAGCAGGAGCTTGAACTTAACTGACTTATAATTTCTTCTAGGGTTTTATAATGAAGTAGTTGAAAATGGGTCATTTTTCCTGTATTTGTTCTGTTTGGGTACCGCAGTGGTTCTGGCTTTAGAGTTGATGTGCAGATTAATCCTCTGATTCTTTGAATTTTCTCTGAAAAGAAGCTGGAAAAACTTGTTCCATCAGCATTAGATTGAGTTCATGTGGTAACGTCATAGGAGGGTTTGTGAGCCTGTCAACTGTTGCAAATAAAACTCCAGCATTTTGTTTATAACATCTGCAAAGAAAGCCTCCCTTGCATGTTTTAGTGTTGAGTGATAGTTACGTAGTCTTTCTTTATAGATGTCATTATGAACGTGAAGTTGAGTTTTACTCCATTTTGGTTCTGCTCTGAGACAGAGTTCTCTTGCAGATCAAACTGTTTGTGCTTTTCTCCATGGAGATTTCTTCCTACCAGACACAACCTTTACTTTAATTGGGGCAATAGATTCAATGATATATGAAACTTTAGACGCTTGGAGACCCAGGATGAGGTGAAGAGGAGGTTTATTGGTGTCAATGATCCAATAACACAATACACAGTTGGTCCATGACCAGGTAGCACGGTTGAGCGGAAGCATGGGCTCAACACCGGTAGCACTGTCCACACGAGTGGACAAGACAACAGGCAAGAGCAGTGACGAAAATTAGACGAGAAACAAAGGACACAGGAGGGATTAAATGCACAGAGGGTAATCACGAAGACGAGACACACCTGGGAGTAATCAAGGGGAAGACAGGACAATGAGGAGACTCAGAGACACAGAAAATTCAAACTAAATACACAGAAAAACACGGAACAGCAAAACGTTAACAATTGGGTCAAATTTAAAACCTCAACAAAGTCCATCCCGAAAGGAAACAATTGTTTCTCAACAGCCGAGAGCCCAGAGCTTGTGGACGAAGCAAAGCATATCTAAAGAGAAGAATGACATAGATATCGGGGAGTTGGTGGGAATAACTGTCTTGATTGCTTCTGTGATTCATGCTCTCTTTGCCTGGCCTTTCAGTTTATCTTGATGCCTGTGTATTGGTAGGTTTACACTTATTTCACCATCTTTTCATCTTTAGAAGGCAGAATGAACAGAGCTCTGTGAGATTAAATGGGAATTTTTTTTACTGAAATTGATATTGGAGTGTATAACTGCATATAGCTGGATTCTACTGACTAAATGTGAGGAGTGTGGAAGCTAAATAATTACATGTGATTTGAAGGGGAATTGGTGTAGAGGGGGCTTGATACAAAACAAGAACAGCACATTTTTTAGAGGTCTATGTTTTCTGTTGTGTTTATTTGAGTTTTCTGTGTCCTGAGTCTCCTGGTTGTCCTGTCTTCCCCTTGATTGTTCCCAGGTGTGTCTTGTTCCCCTGATTACCCTCAGTGTATTTAGTCCCTCCTGTGTTCTTTGTTCCTCGTCGGGTCCTTGTCATGTTTTGGCGTCGCTCCATGTCGTAGTTTGCGTTTGACCAGTTTCTACCGGTGTGAGCCCTGGCTTCCGCTCAGCCGTGCTGCTTGGCCGCGGACTTGTTTTGTTGATTGTGTTTGCTGGACTATTTTCGTATTAAACCTACACTATTCACCTTACCTGGGCCTCCAGCATCTGCCTCACCGCCTCCACCACACCATTTCATGACAGCCTATTAATAAAAAAAAAAAATAAATCCATCTCTGTGCCCACAACTCCAGTCTGATGAAGCTGAAGTTGACAAAGACTCTCTATACTTTCTCTGCCCTACCTTGTGTTGGGCTGATGCATTAAATCTAAATAAAACACACTGTGAACAAGCCTTATGACTGGGAGTGACTGTGCAAGGCAGATATAATGAAAAATGTAGTGGAAGAAGAGAAAAAATAAATCTCACTCACCCACACCTACTCCAATTCTCCTTTGATGAATCATTACATTATAATCACAGAAAACATATAAGAAGTTAAGTTACATTTGTCTCTGACTCACAAAGCTTTTAGTCTGGTGTAAAGCTTTCATATTGGAATAATCAGTGAGACATTGGTGATGGCTCAATAAAGCGTCCTTTAAGTTTGTATCTTAAGGACAGAGACATCCTGAGACAGATCGGTCTTCTAATCATCTTATGCTCCATAAACACCACGTTCACGTTTACTCAGCACTGCATTTCTAGAAAAGGTCATTAAAGGTTATTATTTCTTATCAGGAACTTCTTACATACTACACAAACACTGCAAGCTGGGCCAATTTACTGCTGTCATGCCTAAACAGGATCAGATGCCTGAGTCTGATGATGAAGCCAGAAAGATCCGGCTCTTACAACTTACCATCACTTTTTTTGGTTTGCTCCTCCCTAAAAGTGAAAACAGGGATGAAGGATTCATTTCAAAATTATGCTGAAACTGATTCCTCGACAAGCCCTGACATATCTAAGCAGGTTGTTTCTCTTTGTTTAGTATCAGAAATGCCAGTTTCTTCTCTTGGGATGTGAAACTACATGGTTGTGAAACACAAGTACTGCAGAACATCTCCAAACATGATCCCTGATAAAGCCAAACATAAAACACCTCACCTCCTTAAGCAGAGATTATTATGTCATGCTTGCTGAAATGTTGGATAAAAGTAAAAAATGGAGCAAGGAGAGGAATGATCTCAATTTTTCTAAAGTATATTCCGATTCACCAAATATGTGAATCTGAAGCTCTTCTGAGTTTCCTTATGAGGTATTCAGCAGCATGTTTACTTAGCTTGTCAGTATGAGTGATGGGGCATCTCTGTTAGGGGTGTCCAAAGTGTGGTCCAGGGGCCATTTATGGCCCCTAACTGCAGCTCTAGAAAGATACAAATTGGTTTATTAAACCTTTTTTGTAAAAGTAGGGTCAAATTTTTATTGACATAATTTTCTTACAATAGATGATGTTTAATGCAACACTTTTTACAACAAAAGTTTTATAACAAGTGGAAACTCATACTGCATATCCAGACAACTACTGAAAAAATAACTCTGCTTCACCAAATTTTATTTAATTTATTAAACTTGAATAGATATATCAACTGTTTTGAAAGAAACTGACCCAGTCCTGCTTTTACAACGGAAATAAATTTGTTCAAACATCCTAAAAAAATCTGAAAAATAGATACCTTTCCTTTAATACAGCCAATGCACAAATGTTGATCTAAAATTAATAACATTCGTCTTCTATATTTTCTTTTTTTTCTTGGCATGTGAATACTTCTGAAGGTAACATTTTGGTGCACATGACAATAGGTTTTTTCTTATTTTACCCCTGGTTTGTATGTTGTGGAGTTGTACTGAATATTCATAAAGCTTCTCCAGGAAAGTATTGCATGTTTATTTTTGGAGTGGCAGCAGACTACACCCAATTCTTAGAAGAGTCCATGTTTTTGATATTCACTCCCGAGATGTTCACCAGTGTCTATGAGGTGGGTCTGCATTCACCACTAGCTCTTTGGATCCACCACTGTTGTTGGTGCCAGTCCAGAATGTCCTGAGCCCACTATCTGTCTCCTGAGTCATTAGTCACCTCATGAGGTGAAGAACTCCATCAATTCCCACCAGCTTTTATCTGAGCACTAATGACAGCATCCTGGCTCATACTTCACATCTTGGGACTGCAACAAAAGTTTTTCTGACAGAAATACTGCAAACTTTGGTAGGAAAGGCATAGAGAGTCCTCACACCTTTGGTGAACAAAATACTAATCATATATTAACATTTTAAGCAGATTTATTACACTTAGTCTTTTATATGTAGATTCACCACATACCTCTAAAACCACCCAATGTTGACTACACATCTTAGATAAAGTGTCTGACTCTGCTCATAGCTGTGTGTCCATTACAAATGTAAGCACAACTTGTCAAAAATATTAAATTTTGCAATTGTGGTGTTTTTATTAAATAAGAAACACAATTAAAATAACACATGAATATGTGTGGTCTAGCGATAATTAACTTAAAACATTCTGCACCATCATCCTCCCACCACTTCCTGTCTTCTTCTTCTTCTTTGTGTTTTCCACCAGTAGTAACATTCGGTTGTTGATCACAACTCATGTAATGCGAAAAACTGTTTCCATTGCAGTTTTGTGAAATGAAGTATTTTCGGTACAACCAGAAAACCCCCTCATCCCAGTAAAAACCTTTTTTTTTATTTTTTAATCAAATGTTGAAATTGGCATGTTTCCATTAAACAAATTTATTTTTGTAATTACAATTTCCGCATTTATTATGTCTGTCCATCTCTGTCCTTGGACAGGGCACAAGACAGCTGGTGGTAATCAGATGTCCTGGTGGTGCCAAGGAAAGGCAGTCTCTCCTTTGTTACACTGTTGCCGCTATCCAGTATATCAGCATATTAGTGTGTGTGTGTGTGTGTGTGTGTGCGTGTGTGTGAATGAATGGGCAAATAACTGAATCTTGTGTGAAGCTCTTTGGGATCCTATGGACTTGATAATGCACTATACAAGTACAATCCATTTTCCATTTTGCTATTGAGAATTTTATGGTCAATAGGCAATGATGACTCTTTTTTTTTCTCTGCTGACTAATACAGACATTACTCAGTCATAACAACTGGAACAGTGTTCTGTTTGCATTAATTAACACCTTTAATTTTTCATTTCTTTTTTTTTCTTTTGCTGTTTTCAAAAGCCCATCTTGGGGAAACTGAAATCCTGCCAACTTGCCAAGATTAGACAACTAGTGGAAGGATGTACATAAAAGAATATTTGTATAAAGTCTGTTTCATTAAATTATTCATTCACTGTCACATTATTTTTTTTTTACATTTTTAAGCCATGCATCTTCTTACCAGTGTTGATGGCTCTGTTTCTCCATTAACATTTTTGATCTGTAGTTTTTGTTTCACCAGCTTGAACTGCATGAAGACTGAAACTTGGTACAAGGGGGAGACCTGTGGTTAGAGAAGCTACAAAGTCCCTGGGGGTTGTTAGCCAGATATAGTCTGTTATAAAGCACGTCAGTCATCCCGCCACTTTGATTTTCTTCAGTTTAACTGTTTGATATTTTGGCCAGATAAACAGTATGCATTGGGAAAACTGTAAGTACACCTATCTGTTTCTTCTTCGCCTTTGTAATGTACACTAATTTGTCATAGCCACGTCTTCATTGACAGCTGAGCAGAGTAGAATCTTTTTGTTGTACTTCTTTAAAAATGTTGAACTTTGTGTACTCATACAATGAGAGAATAAGAGTGTCAAAGAAAGTGTAAATCTTCTAATATCATTCATTCAAAAGTTTGCAGATTTTAGTCATTTTTGAGATATTGTTTAAGTTACAAGGTACCTTGCTGAGCAACGCAGAAGCATTTTTTTTGTTTGTGGTTTCAATATTTCTAACCCATATTCTTCTGACTGGGTTCATCTGTTAGACATTGACGTTAGTGTCAAACCACAATTCAGAGTTTTGGTGTTTGGATCAGAGAAATGTTATGATTATGACCCATGTTTTCTTATCACTACAAATGGTTCATATTTGAAAGGCATCTCCAAGCCATCTTGCAGGTGGAAACCATCCGAAGTGTTGTACCACATTCACACACAAACATATATATGCACAATGCTTGTGATTGTGATGGGGGGAAAAAAGAAAGGCATCTTTTCCTGTTGTGGAACTGTGTTGGGACCGGTGCCTAAGCTGTTGCGTGCCACCCTTTTGGAAAGAGGAAGGGTATCTTTTTAAAGCTGGCTGTGTGTTGCCATTGAGTTGTAATCTTGATATGCAAAATGCAATGTGAGGCCCCCTACGCAGTAAAAGGCTGCACATCTGGAGAGCTTCCTCTTTTGTGTTGATTGACTCAGTGTGCATGTACAGCGATGATTGTTTGCCGGTGTGTGCTCAAGTGTAGTTGTCTGAAACAGACAACACTGTCTGCTCAAAGCACTTATAACCTCCTGGAAGCTTTCTTGCCTTGGAGCTTTTTGCATATTTCAGTCAATTTTTTAAATATGTGAATCAAAAGTGTCAGTGGAAGGAATTAGTTTTCTTGATTTTAATCATATCTTTGTAATAATACTAGTTTTACTGGTGTGAAACATTTAGCTCAGTAAGCACCATACCCTTTTTTAAGCCCACTCCTTTAGAGCTTTGCCAGGAATTCTTACAGTTTCTCTGTGCATATTGGCTGCTGGACAACCTCAGAGTTCTTCAGAAATGTATTTTGTGTTTGGGGATAATTACATGTCAACAGAAACCAGAGATGTGTTTTATTTAAAGAGACAAAAATAAACATTTAGTGATTAAGTTCAAAAACTGTTTTATTCATGTAGTCAAGATTTAGATCAGATGTAATAAAACTGAGCTCAATGCTTTTAACAAGATTTCCTAATAAGATCATTTTAAGCGTCCATAACTTTCAAAATAAAAATACCAAATCTCATTCTTGAGATTTGGTAAGGTTTGTGTATGGGGGAATTTTACTGCCATAAGTTGAGAGCACACATTTTCAGACATTTTCAGTCTGAAAGCAGAACTCCATGTCTTTGTTCTCAAAACCTGTAATGTTTGTAATCAAAACTTCTGCTCTCTTTCAAATATTCTCTGTGTTCTCTCAAACCTTTCACCTTGTGCTCAAAACTTCTCTCTGGTCCTAAACCTCTCTGCTCACTTGCAAATTCTTTTCTGCTCTTTCTCAAACAAAAAGTACCATCACCTGGAGCCTCTCAGTCAGCAGAACATACTGGGTGTGTTTCTTTCCTTCTAGTGGATGTGCCTTGCCTGTGTAGCCTGTGTTGCCTGTGTCAATTGTAGTTGAATCCATATGGTAGCATCTGCTTTCTGTGCCCCCCACTTGATGTAGGAAGAATCAATGTCAGCTTTCAGCTTTCTATCAGTGATTGGCAAAAGGCTATTACAAACTTTAAATATATCCAACTGCAGCGAGTTACCGCGTTCACCATGTTTAACACTTTCTGCTCTGATGTCATCCACATCATTCTGTGTAAACTGCAGGCTGGTTCCAAAGTAATACAATACATTTGCAGCAAAAAAGTGTTTGTGTACATACATAAATCTTTTTCCAATAGCATTTGATTAGAAAATGGAGGACTTCCTATGAAGGCCTTCTTCAATAATTAATGGAAAAATATGTAATGGTAATGCAGCAATCAAATGCCTTTTATAATGTTTCTACAGGTATTTTGATGATTAGTCTTTGGTGAAGAGCTCCACGTTTTTGAGATTGTAAACCTCCTTTGTTGTCATCCTAATCTTTAGCTCCCTCCACAGCTTCTCAGACAGGAATTTGGTTGAACCCCTCTAAAACATTAACAGTGCTTCTAGCCTGAATGAACATTAAGGTGATTTAAAAAACAAAAAAACCTTGAACTTAAATCTGTTTTGCGCATAAATAATTATTATTTTGTTTTGTTTTTTAGCTTAACTAAATAAAACACTGACAGAAATGGCAGTTTAAAAGTGATAAATTATGGGTGGAAGGACTTCACCAGGGAATGAAGTTGGTCAAGTTTCATTTGGTGAAATGATTTTAATACCAGCTCCCTCTTTTCTGGTCTGCAAACACAGAGCTGGGAGCCTCTGTCACACTATAGCAACACTGAAGCCCATCCAGCTTTACTACTGGATTACTTACAAATAAGACAATTTTGTGTCACAGCAGGTCTCCTGAATTTTTATCATGAGTGAATAGTTATGTATTAGATGACTTAAAACACTTTTATACATGTTTTCATTCAGGTGATTTCCCTGACATCACATTGCCAGGGAAAACAGAACTCTGAGGTTGTCCAGCAGCCAACAAGCACAGAGAAACTGTAAGAATTCCTGGCAAAGCAGTAAAGGAGTGGGCTTAAAAAAGGTTATGTAACAGTTGATCAATTAGGTAAACGTGAAGCTAAATCAGCTGTAACTATTTTCCCACCTATGCTGCAGTATTCAAAGCACACGTTAAGGGGTCTAGCCACAAGGAAATGCAGGGGTTTTTAAGGAACATCACATTCTGTCATGTTTTTGAAGCATCCTGCTTTTCATGTATGCATTTTGCTCTGAATAGCGCATGTATTCTGGGATAAATGGTGTCAAATTCACAGTGTTCTTTATCAGGACTGGATATGTTGATCTTCTGTTAAATATTAATGAATCAACATTCCATCTTGAATTGAAGCTTTAGTTGTTTAAGTAAATTAAAAAAGTCATTTGCAACTTCTGGTTATGGTGGCCATGTGAGAGAACGTGTCTTCACCGCTCTGCTGTTCCTGTCAAAGAATTGACCTAAAACCCTTCCTTTCAAAACAAACTAAATGACCAGTGAGCATGGGTGTTCGGAGTAATGCCTAAAGCAACAAAAGCATCCCAAGAATTAAGTGAAAAGGCAAAACAGCATAAGCTAATTGATTACCATCTTCGAGGTGAAATGCAGAAAGCTAATGCTAGCTTATGCTCAGCTCCAATAGCTGCTGCAGATAGAGAAGAGAACCCAAAGTCTCAAAGCTGCAAGATGGACGAAATACTATCTGTTGTTAACTCGATCCAGAAGGATTTCTCCTCTAGATCTGACGAAGTTCTGGGCTCCAGCACAGCATCAGAAAAGACATAAATGACTGTATCCAGCGAATCACAGAAACCGAAACACGCATTTCTGATGCAGAGAGATAAAAATTCTACGAGCTAAGGTGGATACACTGGAGTCCAAGAAGAAAGACTTGGAAGATAAAGTTATGGATCTGGAGACCAGGTCGAGACAAAACAGCCTGAGGCTTATCAGCCTGCCGGAGGGAGCTGAAGGGCAGAAGCCATGTGAGTTCCTAGGAAGTGGCTGCTGGAGACCCTCGGTGTTGGAGCAGTGGCCGTGGAAAGAGCGCATCAAATTGGACCCTGGAAGGACAGCAGCACCATAGCAGCTTGCACCTTAATAATGTGCTTTCTCAGCTACAAAGATAAACAGGTTATTGCTCTGGCATCAAGGGCGAATACTGACATTCATTACCAGAATCATCAAGTCCGGTTCTACCCAGATACCGCGGCGGGTCTTCTTCAGCTTCAGAAGCAGTTTGACCCGATACGCACGGAGCTGTGCAAACTGGGATTGCACCACATAGAGCGCACCCAGCCAAGCTGCTGGTGACCTATCAAGACTGGACTCATGCTTTCAAAACAGCGGAGGCTGCACGTGAGTTTCTAAAGAAGATCCAGAAGAGGTAGCAATAGGCTAAACACCCATACGGTTAACAATTTGTGGCTTCTTATCACCTTGCTGCTGTCTTTATCGGCCTGTTGTGTTGGTGATGGAACAGCAGTAGACTATTATGAATACATTTAGTTCTGCTTAGGTATGGCAAGACCACATACCGTTTGATGTGGTGTGCATATTAATAAGTTAAAACTCGTTTGCAAACATGTGGTAGGTTAAATTACTGTTATATATAGTGAACAGCATTGGTAGTAAAACTTTTGTTTTGGTTATTGAATGGTTAGACTAATCCTCAATGCGTTGTGGGTTGGTCACACGTGATAACGGGAAGTGTACAGAGGGGGGAGGGAGTCCCTCAAAAGTCGGACGTGGTGGGGGGGTTCAGGTTTAGGGGATAAGTTGAGAGTTTTGTTGTGTTGTTTAAGCTTCTCAAATGTTCATGTTTCTGTGGGGTAAACTTTGTTTTTTTCTCCATTTCTGGTAATTTGGTTGGTCTTACATGTCGCAAGCCTTAAATCTTAAAATTGTTACATGGAACTGCAGGGGCCTACAACGTCTAAAGAAGGTCAAATAAGTCATTAATAAACTGCATGATTTGGATTCCAGAATAGTATTTCTACAGGAGACGCATCTTATGGAAGAGGATGAGGGGTGGGTCAGGAGTAGGTGGCAGGGTGATATATTCACTTCAGCATTTTCTTCTCAAGCAAGAGGAGTTATGACTCTTGTCCATGAATCTGTCCCATTTGTAAACAATGTTATCAAGGATAAGAAGGGGAGATATTTGATAGTTCAAGTCTCTTTGCTATCGGAAAAAATTAACCTGATCAACGTCTATGATCCTAACACAAATGACTGGGTTTTTTCAGAACTTGTTCCTCTCACTTTCATCGTTGCAGGGGCGCTTTGTGATCACAGGAGATTTTAAATGTACTCTTAATACAAAAATGGATAGATCCACAGGGTCAGATCTGACACACAGCACCCGTAGAACAACTATACAGATGTTTATGAAAGCTCTTAGACTGGTAGACATATTTAGGGAACTTCAGCAACAAACCAGAGCCTACTCATGTTACTCAGCAACATTTCAGACTTATTCGCGAATAGATTATTTTTTAATTTCATCAGAACTAATATCCAAAATTCAAAATTGTGAGTATGATAGTGATCTCAGGTCACGCTCCATGTTGTCTGAGCTACTGTGATAAGACACTTACCAGGGATCCCCCAAGATGGTGCTTTCAGCATAAAGGGTTGCAGGATGAGGATTTTGTTAAATATATTGGACTACAAATTGATGAGTTCTTTCAGTTGAACACAAATCAAATGACAACATGCATCAGATGGGATGCCTTTAAAGCATTTATTAGAGGTCATATTATTAGCTTTACAGGCAATAAGTCCAAGGAAGCCAAGACTAAAAGACAACACCTAGAACATAAAATAAAGAACATTCAGGAGAAGATTCTTCAAACAAATGATACTGAGTAGAAAAACAGCTGCTGATCCTCAGAGCAGAATATGACAAGTCCAGTCCAGTCTTAGAGCTGCATTCAGTCTCTTAAGATTGAAACAAAATTTTTACAAACAGGGTGACAAAGCTGGAAAACTTCTAGCTTGGCAGATTAGACAGCTTTTAGCAACAATCTCGATCACATCTATTGAAACACAGGATAAAACTCTAATAGATCCAAGAGATATTAATAATGCTTTGAAAGATTATTATCAGAAATTACATGACACTCAAGGAAATTTAGACCAATTGGAATTAGATACCTTTTTGAGTGGACTACATATCCCCGACATTGCAGATGATTGTAGAGCAGACTTAAATCTAGAAATAAATAAAGCACACTTCACTTCAGCACACTGAAGTGAAGTGTGCTTCACTTCAGTGTGTTTAGGGGCAACTTATCCCCTAAACCTGAACCCCCCCACCACGTCCGACTTTTGAGGGACTCCCTCCCCCCTCTGTACACTTCCCGTTATCACGTGTGACCAACCCACACGCATTGAGGATTAGTCTAATGGAATGAAATCTGGTAAGCAGACAGGACCTGATTGTATCCCCATTGACCTTTATAAAAAATGTAAGGATAAATTGCTCTCTCTTCTTCTAGATATGTTAATGGAGACATTTAAAAATGGTACCCTGCCTCCCTCTTTGAATCAGCCTCTAATTATTCTGTTAGAAATATTGGGAGGTAAACCTCCCAATAAGTGTGAAAATCTGAGACCCATTAACGCTGATCTCAATCTCATCTGTAAACTTTTGGCAATATGGTTGCAAAGAATCTTACCAGACATTATAAATAAGGATCAAAATGGGTTTATAGTTGGGAGGCAAGGATATCACAATATTAGAAGGGTCATGAACATTGTTTGGTTCAAAAAGAATGCTTATAACACAGCTCTCCTATCATTGGACACGGAGAAGGCTTTTGATAGGGTCTAATGGGCCTATCTTTTTAACATATTGGAAAGGTTCAATTGTGGTAGTAACTTTATTAAATGGGTTAAAATATCACATAATAATCCAACTGCAGAAATAGTATCAAATAAAATATTTTCAAGGGCGATTCAAATCAGGAAAGGTTGTTGCCAGGGATGCCCTCTCTCTCCCTTACTATTCACACTAGCAATTGAGCCCTTGGCACCAGCAATTCACCTCCATCCATGAATCTCTGGGATCACAGCAGGTCCCACAGAACACAAAATTTCTTTATTTGCTGACAATGTTATTTTATTTCTAACAGATCTGAAAAACTCAATTCCGGCAGTGATGGAAGTGATCCAGAAATTTGGAAAAGTCTCAGGCTACAAACTAAATAATGCAAAATCTTCTATTCTGGTATTAAATGGAGGTGAAAGGATTTATCCCATCAGTGAGATTAAGAAATTTAAAGTAGTGGAACATTTTGAATATTTGGGTGTTCAGGTTTTCCCAGAACTACAACATATAGTCAAATCCAATTACGAACACATAATGAAAACAATAGCTGACTCAATTGACAACTGGACATTACTGCCTATATCCATACTGGGAAGAGTTAATGTGCTGAAAATGAATATACTTCCAAAGCTATTATACCTCTTTCAAAGCATTCTCCTGCCGCCTCCATCTGAATTATTCAATTGGCTGAAGAAAAACATTTTAGGCTTTGTGTGGAACAATGGAAGGTCTAGGCTACGCCTCTCGTTGCTTTATTTACCATTTGATAGAGGGGGGTTAAAGTGCCCCAACTTTAAATTTTACTATTGGCCCACTCAATTAAGGACTATTATGTTTTATTTTACAGATAAAGGTGATAATGGAGTCCCATAATTTAGGTGTAGCTCTGCCATTATTCATATACTCTGACACATCGAAGAAGTAACAGAAATACAGTACAAATCCCATTTTGAAAAACATGATTAAAATCTGGCAGAATGTTAGAAAATACCTTGCGGAGCCAAGCTTCATATCCCAATTTAGTCCAATATGGGGCAATCAGTTGTTTGCTCCAGGTAGGGCAGATGGAACCTTTAAGCTTTGGGCATTACAAGGCTTAAAAAGTATTGGTGACCTTTACCCATCAAATTCGGATATATTTTTGTCATTTGGAGAGCTACAAACCAAATTCAAGCTGAATAAAAAGCATTATTTCAAATTCCTTCAGATAAGAAGCTTTGTTAAAGCAAATTACAGCAATCTTAACAAACCTCCCCTTATGTTACTTGAAAAATTAATGACTCGGAATAAATCAAGAAAGAGCATCGTTTCAGACTTTTATAATGTGCTGATCTCTAGCTCATTAGAGAACTCAAATAATAAGCTTATAAACTGGAATTTGGGCCTATCATCAAATATCAGTGAACAGGATTGGAAAAAGGCTTGCATTAAAACTCATACAATGTCCATAAACAGCCGTCTTAATTTAAATGGCTAATGCATATATCTATGTTACGCCTGTGCATTTTTGTGTAAAGTGCAACTCTAAAGGGACTCTAATACATTGCATGTGGGAATGCAGACAAATCAAAGCGTTCTGGACTGAGGTGAAAAATATAATTGAAAAAAATTATCTTAAATGAAATTTCACTGGATCCTAAATTGTTCCTGTTTGCTTGATACCCTGAGAAACATACTGTAACTTTATGAAATCAGAATGTACTTTTATAGATATGAGCTCATTAGCTGCAAAAAACATGTATTGCTTTGGCTTGGAAAAATATCAGTAGACTCAGTGCCACACAGTGGTTAAAGCAGATGTTGTCTAATTTGCCGCTAGAAAGAATAACATATTTTAGGAAATCCAAACAGTATCTCTTTGAGAGGATTTGGGGCCTTTCATTAATTTTATTAAGGACTTAGACTTGTCAGAGGGTTTGTTTGAGTTCTGATTTGCCGGAACCTGTGGTGTGCCATGCTGTATAGGTGTGTACATTTATACTCTATCTAACCAATTTGTAATCTGCTTGAATACCCCCGTTTTTGAGAAACTGTTTTTTTTTTCTCTTTCTTTTTCTTTCTTTGGTTTTTGATTCTCCGAGTTGAGTGAGAATAATTACCATCATGTAATGACTACAAAGAGAACCTGTTCAGATATTTACATGATTGTATTTCCAGAGTGGAAAATCTCAATAAAATATTTTGGTAAAAAAAAAAAAAAAAGTCATTTGCTACAAAAAAAAGGATGTCTCAATGCAGTGTCCTTATTTCATGTCTGACTTTATTAAATCAAGACTGTATGTAGCGTGTAAGTAGATAGCTTAAAAAAAGAAGCAGTAAAAAGTTGTGTGTTTTGACCTTCACCAATTAGATTACTTGTACAAAAGTGAAAGTGTATGCTTGCATCTTGGTGGTGTGTATTTGCAGAGCAAGTGCGAAATTGAAAACAAAATTAGAAGTAATAAAACTATCAGGACCATGAGTGAAAAAAGGCAGGTTACCTTAGCTCCTGAATGGCAGGAAAAGGCTTCTTCCTCGCTGAGTGGCATTTCAGCCCATCTCGATGCAGGGCCGTTTAACTGGATAATGCTCTTTCCAGTTTCAGTCAGCTTAGGTTCTGGAATCCCAAAATATTTAGTTCAAGTCATACAGTTCAAAACGCTGACCAATATATGTTAATGTTAAAAAAATCTAAATAATGTTCTTACCAAATTTTCTGGCATATAAGAAATAGAAATAATATTGAGAATTCTAACTAAGCTGAAACAAGAAAAGTTTGGTCTGATTTAACTTCCGACGCTTAGAAAGTATGTGTTTCCACATACACATTTAGTAGTACATGCAGTAAGGGTATTCCTCTACTACATATGGTATTAACTTACCAATACCACATGTCACATATAATTTGATTTAATTCTACAGTTTTGTTTTTACTCTATAATAGAGCAGGTTTTCATTTAATATAGTTCAGTTTTCTGTTTATTCTTTTTGACTTTTCTGAAATATGACATTAATATATTTCTCAACAGTTTTCAGAGCAGAGAAAATTGATTGACACTGATTAGTTGTCAGGGCAGGTACCAATATGCCAGATTGCGGATGGTTTCTACCTGAAGAAATCAAGTGTGACACTACCTGTTTCCAATACCTTTCCTACAGATAAATTAACTAAGTTGAGATTATGGTTATGTAAAAGTATGTTTGTACTGTTATCTGTCTGTAGTCAATCAGAACCTAGTGATGGGCTCTCTGAAGCCAGGCTTCCAGGTGTGAACAGAGTAAAAAGTGGACGTGTCAGATGACACCTCAAGCTTCGATGCTTGTGTCGTCTTGCTGAAAACCACGTGAATGACAACAAATGATGCCTCGCATTGCACAGGACTCGTGACTGCTTCATTTTATGTCAGTTTTCAAAATAAAAGCGTGATGAGTTATGCTGCTTCATGGGTTATTGTATTTGATCGCATCAGAGGACTATTTATCTTCAGCAGTGGCCAAAATAAAAGGAACCTTTTATAGTTCATGTGTATTAAGGATTTTGATGATGGCACTCATCAAAATGTAATGTTTGTTTGCGGTTTTCTCAATGGTTGATTGTGGTATATTTTGTGACTTTGTATATTTTTTATCATGTAAAGCACTTTGAAACTGCATTGTAGCTGAAATATGCTACACAAATAAACTTGATTGAAATGGAGCCAGCAAGAAGAAAAGATCTCACATCTGGAAATATTTTGAGATGATTAATCACAAGATTCTGAAATAAAAATAATGAACCCCATCACTTCCAAAATTCTCACCTTCTTGAAATTTCTACTATTTCTTTGTTCTGCAAAGTTATATAAGTCATGCACAGGAAAAACAAAACAGACCTAAAGGCGTTGGAAGAGTAAAATTCTGGCTTGATTAATAAAATAACAAGGGATCAGATAAGAGAGCCAATCCAAGTAAAAGAGAATTTTTGAAGAACTTACACCAAAACAAATGCCTATTGTCAAATCAGTCGATGACAAAAGAAAACAGCCACTCACAGTCAACATATACTAGGATCAGCTACAAATAATTTTAATAACTAAAAAACATTAAATAGGATTTAATTGACTCTCCTGTTACTAAACTTGACAAAAAAACTTTGTGACAATATTGCATTTACTAATTTTTTTAAGTATGTCTATCTGAGTGACAAGGCTGCCACAGTTTCACTAGTGAGAAATGAATGAACCTCCGAACGATGAATGTTTGGGCAAAGCAATGGGCCGGGAAGCTTCATTTGGCCATCACTATCAGAACCCACTTAGTCCCTGATTGTTCCATGATAAAGACTGCCTCAGTAAAGGCAACAGAAATGGGTTTATATATATATATATATATATATATACAGTTGGATGTTTTAATGGGTTTCTACAATAGAAGAAAAAAATATTACTCTGAGTTTCAATGCAAACTTATAATCAGCTAAATGATAAAACTGTAACCATATATCTCCACGTCTGACAGCCACTAAAGGTAAATAAGGTTGGGCACATCTATTGGTCGGTATTCATAATGTTACAACGAGGTACCACATACTTGTCTATACATGGCACAGTATCACATGCTATATTTATTTAAAGAAGAAAGCTTCTGCCCATGGAGGCAACTTGCACATGGAATCTGTCAGAAGACCTTAGGCTGTCTTGACAGAGGTCAAGAAGAGAGGACACAGACCACAAGACTCCTTCCTCTGTCACAAGGGGAAAGTATACAGTCATTTTCTGATGGCATATTAAGGTAATTGTAGACAGTTAAAAATTCTGCCCAAAAAATCTCAGAAATTTTCTTGGGGAAAAGAACTAGAAAATTTCTGAGTTTCAAGTCAAAAATGATCAACTTTTGTAACTAAAAAATTTTCATCTTATCTAGAACATTTCTGAGATTAATCTCAAAATATCAGTTTTTTTTTTTGTTTTTTTTTGTTTTTGTTCTTTATATGACAGTAGGCTGACAGGAAAGAGGGCAAGACATGTGGCAAATATTGTCGGGTCCAGAAATTGAACCCACGACAACCATCTTAACATTTGGAAACTCCAGGGGTTGTGCTAAACGTGGGTTGTGCTACCTTCTACACCACCACAGCGTACCCCAAAACATCTGTTTTTGCATCTTTTCAAATTTAGAAATCTCAAAGTTTTGGCAGTGGTTTTTGGCAGAAATTTACTCCAAAGAACTGGGTGCTTTGTTGTACATTTGCATATGGTAACTGTTTAAGTTGTTCCAGTTTTTGCAGGAAAAATTTAATAAAAGTATTGCCACTTTGGAGGATTCTTTACATTTAAATGAATGATGGTAAGTTAAACATTTTTTGTTGTTTTCTCATTAAATAGATGTAAACCAATAGCCACACTTGAACTTTTTTTTTTAATCCAAAGTATCAATAAAATTCACATCACAAGCTAATGTTATGTAGTTCTGGTTTTTCACATTGTCAGCAGAAAAGTGCAGCCCGTCAGAGAGCTGACCAGCTGGTCCGTTTCTCTTGTTATTCTTCTTCTTAATGACCTCTTAGCAGAGGTAAATTAAGATCATTCCACTGCATAACTTACTGCATGTGTTCCAGGCGCTAATCGTGTTTACTTTCATAGCTGCTCCTCCATACTGAGCAACTCTGATAGCAGATGCCATGTCCACGGTCCAGAGCAAAACTTTAGTGTTGTTTTGGAGTTGTCAGTGACTTAAATCATGTGTCAATCAGCAAAAGAAGTCACCTGTCAATCAAATTGCTTTGGTGCTGCACTTGGATTGATCCTGCTAGTTCTACCCCAGAAGCAGGTACTGAAAGTGTGAGATCAGCCAGGCTGAGTCGCTCTGGATTTGCTAATGGAAAATTACTCTGGTCGAGATGGACTGAGACCGTACTGGTTCAAGGTGGGCTAGTGGAAAAGTGTCATCATCTCGTAAGGAGGCATCCTTACTAGCCATCTCATTTGGCTCCTCTCGACGTGAAGAAGAGCGGCTCTACTCTAAGTCCCTCCTGGATGACGGGGCTTCTCACCCTGTCTCTAAAGGAGAACCCAGACTCTTTGGCCATTTGTATCCACAACCTCGTTCTTTCAGTCAGTGACTTGCCATGACGTGGTAGTGAGCTGGAAATATTCAGTAATCCTGCAGTTCAAAATTGGCGTTGGTGGAGGACATTACTTGTCCATATTTCATATTTTTGTTACATTTTTTTTAAATGTTCCAAATATTTGACAGGCAATGTTTTCTCTCTTCTCTCCTTTTATATGCCAACTTGGACCTCAATTTCAAACGTGCTAAATATAGAGGCAAAAACAGCACCAGCAATCTGGTTCAGGCTTCATAAAGCACATTCCTGGCGGTAAATCATTATGTTCATAAGGTAAAGTGGAACACAGAGAGGGAATTAAGATCATGACAAAAGACCAGAGAAAGATCTTTAGGAGTGCTAATTGCTAACTTTTATTAATTTATTAGCAATTATTGGGGGCATTGCAGCACTCAGTTTTCCTTTGCATAATGAACGACTGGTATCCAGTTTCAGACTTCTAGGATTGTTGGGGGAGCAGTGGTTCAATGAAGAAACGTGTGTAGCTTTATCAATGTCTGACCTATATGGCCCCATTCATCTGGCTTCACCCTCTTCTCAGCACAGATTTTATAGCTTTATAACAACCTTTCTCTCATGGATCCTTTGCTTTTTTTATAGCACTACTTCTAAAGCTCACATTGCCACAGAGCAGAAGAGTCAGTGCAGGTCAGTACTTTTGCTCTATGACTGAGGCTTTAGGCTGTACTGCCTTGTGTTTTTTTTCCTAAGCTTTTATAGTTAAGAATTTGAAATCAAGACATTTTTTTTCTGCATTTATGTTTGGACAAAACATTGGTACTAGATTTAGAGTGGATGTGTAGATTAACCATCTAATTTTTTACATTTTGTTTACAAAGAGGTAGCCCATGTTAGAGTGGAGTTCAGTGGGATAGTCACAGGAGAGTTTCTGAGCCTGTCACATATGACAAAATGTTCTTGCAGATCTGTTTGTGCATATCTCCTTGGAGTCTTGTTGTTCCTTAGTTTAAAGGTTCAGGTGCATTTGTTACATCAGCCTCAAGAACTACATTATGGGATTCATAAAGTTGATCTCCCCCTTGTTGACATTCAACTTTTTCACAGCCCCCTAGAAAGTTCTGTCAGAAAGGAAGTAAACCATGTCAGTGCAGTGCTACAGATACCAACAATGTGTTTCGATGGTCCACCTTGTCAAAGGCTGAACCAGAACCACATGGCATTTACTGTCAGATATAGTAATGTTATGTATTTTTAGTAAGATGGTCTCAGTTTTGTGTCTCAATCTGAAACCTGATTGGAATTTTCCATAAATGCTGTTTGACTCCAAGACATTAAAAATTTTTTTTTCAAACATTTTGGAAAGAAAAAGTAAATAAGAAATACGTCTAAAAATAGATACAATTGAGAGTCAAACTGGGGCTTTTTAAAACTAGCATATTTAAAAGTACTTGGGGCAGTTCTTATACTGTCAGAGATGGACTGTTTGCTGGAAATTTCCACTCTAAGAAGCTCTCTATTGGGTTCAGGTCAGGTGGAGGCCATGCCAAATGTTTTTCATCTTTGAAGTCTTTTAACATCATTCAGAGAAGTTCTTGGATGCATGTGATGGATTATTGTCCTGCATAGAAATCAGTCTTTTTGACTGAACCACAGTTTGAAGGAAACTCAAAAAACTGACAGAAGGTTTGAAAGATGATTATGAGCACATCTTCAATGCGAAAGGTTCAACCAGCTCATGTTTAACAATAACTGCCAGAGGTTACATTAACGGAATATTTTCCGTATTTGGCCAGTTATTTTTTTGAATAATGGACAAATTTAAAGGCTGTCAGTCATTTGGCAGGTTATCATTAACACCCCTGACTGCCGCACATGGACAGACATAGACTTCAGGCAGAGGCCACTAAAATCAATTAATAAAAGAATTGTTCCCGGTCCGAAAGACTAAATGGGTCTTTCTGACCGGGAGCTGACAGTGTGTTGAAGAGTTTTGGACCGGACGGTTTGGAGTGTTTGGTTCATAAGCGCATTGCAAACCTTTGGTTGAAATGGCATGTTTAATTCAAGTCTCCATTACATACAACAGAGAAAACTAAAGAGAGAAAGTTGAGCTAATCCATTAAACAGAGGAGCCGGCAGTTTGTCTTGAGGACATAAATAAATGAAGGCGCAGAAGTTAATTAGAATATAACGTATGCAATGCGCTGCACAATTAATGTGTACTGTGGAGAATTAAACTTGACTCACCCTGCGGTTTTAACAAATGGAGCTGGAAGATGTTACCCTTCCAAGCCCAGAAGGACAGCGGCACTTTTGAGGAGTGCAGCAGATGTAATATCTGTCCGTTTTGGAGAAGCAAAACCACACAAAAGAATTCTCATGAAAGCGCACAGGGAGAAAAAAAATTCACTTGACCGTGTTTGAATCAAACAGATCCAGTTGACTGATGAACTAGGGCAGATTTCTCTGCAGTTGCGGACAGGAGGAATTTGTGAGGCTATGCGTTCAGCAGGTGAAATGCTTGTAATTTAAGTGAAATTGTTTAATTTAATTTGTTATAAGTTATTGGGGCCTCAGTCAGAGATTTTTGTCACTACGGAGAAAAAGTTAGATGCATTTATCTGCTCTATGTGTGATGGGATCTGGATTCACAGTTCAACTAGGTCAGGGGTCGGCAACATGCAGCTCTGAAGCCGCATGTGGCCCTTTAGCGCTGCCCTAGTGGCTCTCTGGAACTTTTTCAAAAATGTTTGAAAATGGAAAAAGGTGGGGGTGGGAAATATATTTTTTGTTTTAATATGGTTTCTGTAGGAGGACAAACATGACACAGTCATTCTTAATGTTTCCCTATGCTGTAGAAATTTGTAGAATAAATATTAAATTTCAACGAAGATTTGCGTCATAGCCTGTGACACGTTTCTTTAGCTGGGCGGGGTGCCAGGCAGGTGGCTGTTGTAAACACACCGATGGGTGTGTGGTGAGCCATGGAGACCAAAGGGGAAAAGAGAAAAATAGCTGAGGGGAGATTCTACAGTTCTTGTACTGAATCATTTGCATTCATTGCCAATGTGGCAAGGTGCCTACCTCATACCTCATTAAGATGCGTAACATGCCGGCTCAGACATCACCTGGCCAAACAAGGTCTGCGTAAGGTGCTGGGGAACCAGGGGCTGACAAATGGGCTACTGGAACAAGACGGAAATGGGCGAGAGGTGGAATGCTACTACTCAGGTAACCCTAGTCAGAGAGGTTACATGCAAAGACTGGGGATGTTACTTCGACATCCCCAGTCAACACTAAGTGCTAAACAACTAGTAGCTCAGTGTTCCAGCATTGAGAACAGTCCCTATCAACACCATAACAGAAACCAATGAGCTGATCTACAACTCAGTATCAGTGATTCTTGAGATGCTTGGCCATAAGAGCAACCATGAGACCCAATACCCACCATGGAAAAGACGATTAGAGGCTAAAATCAAGGTAACAAGGAGGGAAGTGAGCTGCTACAAAGTGGGACTCACCCTGAATGCTTAACTGTAGGGCGGAAGGATCCATCAAAGAGTCCAGTCCCACCCAACTACCGACCAATAACCTGCCTCTCCACAACCTGGAAGCTCATGTCAGGCATCATAGCGGCCATGATAAGCAAACACATGGATAAACACATGAGCACGGCACAGAAGGGTATCTGTGTAAATAGTAGAGGAGCCAAACACCAACTGCTCGTAGACCGCACAGTTGCCCGAGACTGCAAAACCCGACACACCAACCAGGGCGGTGGCTTGGATCGATTATAAGAAAGCCTATGACTCAATGCCTCATACTTGGATCATTGAATGCTTAGAGATGTATAACATCAACAGGACTCTGAGAGCCTTCATTGCAAACTCTATGAAGTTGTGGAAAACCACCCTTGAAGCCAACTGCAAACCACTTGCACAAGTGTCCATCAAATGTGGCATATACCAAGGAGATGATCTGTCCCCGCTACTGTTCTGCATAGGCCTGAACCCCCTCAGCCAAATTATCAACAAGACTGGCTACGGATACCGACTCAAAAATGGGACCAACATCAGTCACCGTCTCTACATGGATGACATCAAGCTGTACGCCAAGAGTGAGCGAGACATCGACTCACTGATCCACACCACCAGGATCTACAGCACGGACATTGGGATGTCATTCGGACTGGAGAAGTGTGGTCGGCTGATCACAAAGAGGGGGAAGGTCATCCACACAGAAGGGGTCTCACTCCCACAAGGAACAATAGCAGACATAGAGGACAGTTACAAGTACCTAGGTATACCACAAGCAAATGGCAACCTCGATGAGGCCACAAGGAAAGGAGCCACAGCTAAATACCTCCAACGAATAAGGCAAGTCCTGAGAAGCCAGCTCAATGGCTAGAACAAAATCCGTGCGATAAACAGCTATGCCCTGCCAGTAATCAGATACCCTGCTGGAATAATTAGCTGGCCAAAGAAGGAGATAAAAAACACAGATATTGAGACTCAAAAACTACTAACCATGCATGGAGGGTTCCACCCCAAATCCAGCACCCTGAGACTGTACACGAGCCGCAAGGAAGGAGGGAGAGGACTAGTGAGTGTGAGAACCACTGTCCAGGATGAAACATCTAAGATTCAGGGACAAAGCCTCAACAGACAATGTGCTCAGTGAATGTCTCAGACAACAGGGAACAGAGGTTGAGGTGCCAGAGATACCATCATGGGAGGACAAGCCCCTACATGGGATGTACCACCAGCAAATAACCCAAGTGGCTGATATCAGCAAATCCTACCAATCCTACAGAGGCCCTCATCCTGGCTGCACAGGAACAGGCCCTGAACACCAGAGGCCTGTTCCCAGATCTACCACACCAGACAAGACCCAAGGTGTAGGTTGAGACAGTCCAGCACATCACAGCAGGGTGCAAGATACTGGCAGGGAAAGCATACATGGAACGACATAACCAAGTGGCAGGCATAGTGTACAGAAACATCTGTGCAGAATATGGACTGGAAACCCCGAGATCAAAGTGGGAAACACCCCCAAAGGTGGTGGAGAACACCAGAGCTAAGATCCTGTGGGACTTCCAGATCCAGACAGACAGAATGGTAATGGTGAACCAACCAGACATTGTCGTAGTGGATAAACAACAGAGGAAAGCCGTTGTGGTAGATGTAGCAATACCGAGCGATTGCAACATCAGGAAAAAGGAGCACGAGAAACTGGAGAAATACCAGGGCCTCAGGGAAGAACTGGAGAGGGCCTGGAAGGTGAAGACCACAGTGGTGCCTGTGGTCATCGGGGCCCTCGGGCAGTAACCCCCAAACTGGAGCAGTGGCTACAACAGATCCCAGGAACAACATCAGACATCTCAGTCCAGAAATGTGCAGTCCTTGGCACAGCCTAGATACTGCAGGACCCTCAAGCTCCCAGGCCTCTGGTAGAGGACCCGAGCTCAGAGGATAAGAACCACCTGCGGTGGGTGAGAAGGAAATTTATATATATATATATATATATATATATATATATATATATATATATATATATATATACATATTTATGTGTATATATATATATATATATATATATATATATACATATTTATATATACATAAATATGTATATCCCTAAAAGTATATATATATATATATATATATATATATATATATATATATATATATATATATATATATATATATATATATATAAGTTGCATGGTTCAAACCATGGGGAAAAAGTAGCAGCTTATAGTCCAAAAAGTACGGTAATGTGGAAAGACATTTCCAGGGAAGGTATGTTACATTAGTTGCTGCATCAAGATTCAAGTTGCATTTTACATGCTTGATGTGGAGAAGTTGTCCAGTGATGTTCGCAAACAGAAGCCTTTAATTTTTTGTGACTCCAGACAGATTTCTTTTTTTCTTTTTCCTTTGGTCTAATATGGCTTTTTCAACATTTTGTGTTGCCATTACCTGAACTAGGTGAATAAAAATAAATAATAAAAAGGTGGCTGAATAGCCTATGTAGATATGATTATAATTTAACTGGTAAAAATAGAACATGACCGATTGTTTTTAAAAAGTGTCGGTCAAAATCGGTCAGCCCATACATTGCTGGCATCTGACATGAAGTGGAGCAGTGTGCCCATTATTGATTCACCAATAGGACCGACAGTCTAGTCTGTGAAGAGTCACTCTCATTTCATTCTTCAGAGCTTTATAAAATCTGAAAATCTGTCTTTAAATATTTCTTGGCCTTACTGGTAATTGCTTCGACTTGTCCAATTTGTTCAAGTCACTCAAACAAGCTTAGAATCATTTAGAGGGAAAAGCACCTTGATGTTTGTGGTGTGATTCTGGTCTTTCCAGCACAGCCATCTGCCCAGGGAAGGTCCCGGCCGTACCAGGGAGTTCGTGTCCGAGATCCAGTTAAGGAGCTGCTGAGGAGAAAGAGGAGCCTGGAGCATCACAGCACCAAGACGACGCATTTCACAGCTGTGAGGGCACCATCACACATGAAACTGACAGTCGTAAATTGGAATGGTGTTCCAAGTCAGTCCTCAACAGCCGGTGTTCTGAATATTTCAAACATTTTCCTGGTTCAGAACACATGAATCAGATTGATGACAAAAAGTATTTCACACATAGTAAATGTGTGCAAAACCTATTAACATCTTTTAACATCGAAAACACAAGTTCTCATTTGTGCTGTTTCCATGAAATAGGAAATGCAATTAAAATCACACATGAATAAGTTTGTTCATAGGACAAGTAATTAAAAAGCTCGCAGTGCCATCATCGTCCTACCACTTCCTGTCGACTGCTTTGTCTTTTCCACCAGTGGCAATATCCAGACGTTGGTCACCTGGATGTTGCCACTAAAATGTTTCCATTGCAGTTTTTCAGAACACACTGTCATCCTAGCACAGAAACTTTTTATTGAAAAACATTTTTTTATATAAATTGGCATGCTTACATTCAGGACAGTTTATTTTCATAATTACAATTGGGCAGTTTTAAAGTCACTAGAAAACCAGTTGCACACAGTCTGTAATCAACCAAAGAAGAGGACAACAGGAACTCGTTGAAACCTGCAGAACTCTGGGGCTTAAGAACTAGTGCTGTACACTCCAGGCGTCACACATTCTGCATTCCTCCACCTTCGTTTTTGTGACATTTGTTGAGTTATACATATCATTTATTATAAAGGTTTCCTAGAAGGTTTTACTCCTACTGCAAAAGAAACAGTATCTCAAGATTTCAGCTTTCACTTAGATTTGAAGTATGACATTTATTGCCGCTACAAAAATCAACTCTGTGGTGCTGTTACACAACTGAAACTTAATCCTGGGAGATTTTCTGCATGGATTCAGTAGAACACTTAAAATAACATATCATTCTTATTTAAATTCACATCCATACTCCAACATATCCACTGGCATATTGTTTAGGAGATGTATTTTTCTTAATGCTGCTTTTTAATCACACATTTGTGACACCACTTTTATCCTCATGATGGATGGCATTAAGTATTTTCACAAGCTCTGCACTATGAAGGCCAACAAAGATATCAAAGTCTCCTGACTCTAAGCAGAAAAGAACAATTTGCCATATGGTTCTGTATGAGCAGTATTTAGCTGTCTTTTGACAAATTATGTGTGGCATTTGAAACGTGAAAGAAGGAACCCCTGTGGGCTGATATGGTTGTGAGTAGTCAGAGGGGGATTTTATCTTTATATGTTCCAGGTGTTTTTCCATGACAGTTACAGCCATTCTCTGCATGGCTCCAGGGCTGGGCATGCAGCCCTATGCAAAATAACTCATACAATTGCCAAAGAGCCCTCCTACTGAGCTTTTTTTTAACACTTATCACACTTACAAACACACGGCAACACACACACAGAAAGAGTTGTTAGGCAGATATGGCTTGACAGTGTGAACCAACTGACTAGGTGAGGTACAGTTCTAACTCTGAATTTTACATCAATTCATCATTCACCAAGTTATTAAAAAGTCTAATATTTAAATGTTTTTCCCAATGGTTTTTTTTCATTCATGTTGCATCGAGGTTAAAGTGTATCCATATGCAGAGAGACTGAGGCATGAAGTTGATATTGAAGTTTTTAATGAAAGAAATGATGAAAACATGGTTTAACAAGATGTAACAGGAAGAGCCAAAGGAGGAATGAGAGAGAGGTGATTCAATACTGGGATTGTGAATGCTGGGACACTAGACCGGGATCATTGTCTGACAGGTTGCAGGTGTGAGGGGAGAGAAAGAGAGAAAATGGCAAAGGGGGTGAGGGAGAGTACATAGCAGGGGTACTAGGAAAATGAAACTAATACTAAAAAGAAACTAGACCTATGAAACTAGACTAACAAAGACTAACTTGCCAGACACAAGAAATAAACATAATAAACTAGAATCACTAAGGAAAGACTGAACTTAAGTTAAACAGAAAGAAGATTGATCTAATCAAAGAAACTTCATCACTTAATCACTCGAGACACCATGATGGATGTCAGAAATGAGTGATGGGAGTATTAAGAAGAGCAACTGTAATTGTCTTACCAAGCTGTTGGTGCCAATATATTCAGGAATTCTACTTGTTCGTTCCTGACATGTTGATCAAATTACCGACTCTGCCTGAATTCACGCCCCATGATCTAAATTATTATGTCATCAACAGTGTTTCCCCCTTACTCCAGAACATGCTGTGTCTACACTAACCAGGTTTTTTCATATGTGTTAGGCTACATGATAGTGGGGCATTTTCTCTATGGTTACCAAAGGCATGGTTACCTAGGCTCATACCTTCTTCATAATGCAATATTTGATATCTTTCTAAGTTACTTCTAAATTACATGAACGTTAATGTTCTTACATTATATAAAGTGCTTCCTGCAAATCTACGATTACACTGAGGGCTGATATGTTGACTGCTTTTGATTGATAGCGGCTTTCCGTCACTGCTGTATCTTTCCTCATTAAAAGTTAAACGATAAAATTACAGGTTTTATGCAGCAGTCTCCCCATAACTATTTTTTAAAGTGAAGTCAAATAAATAAAAGCAATATTAGGTGACTAGATGTCTGTTTTTGACAACCTCTTGACATAGGATGTTTTGATGTTCTTAATGGCGGAGTGGTCAGAGTTAGGAGATGTCTCCTATCAATACAGACCTCCTATCAATACAGACCCCCAAAAAAGCTATTTACTGAAATAGCAACACAGACAGGGAAGTTATTAAGCCAAAATTGTATACAAATATACATTTTGCCTTCAAGATAAAAACAAACCCTTCTTTCTCTGTAAATGTGTTCTACCCAGAACTGCTCAAGTGGCAGTTTTAGCTTCACTTGATTCAAATTTTGTTAAAAAAGAAAATCTCCTATGAAGCGTATTTTGCAATACAATTATTAAATGGTTTATTTAAAAAATGATCACCAGATCTGTTGAGTCAAGCAGAAATGACTGAACTTTTCTATTCACATGCTAGAAATATTTTTCATATTTGAAAATATTTTTCAGCTATGCAGCTGAAAAATATTTTCTAATATATGCAGCTGAAAAATATCCTTAGCAATAAGAAAATAAACTTTTTTTTTTACTAAATTGCATCAAAAACATTTCTTTAGTGACCATTAGATCATCTTAATTAAATAGTAACTACTGTCATGTTCTGTGTTTTTCTGTTGTGTTTATTTGAGTTTTCTGTGTCCTGAGTCTCCTGGTTGTCCTGTCTTCCCCTTGATTGTTCCCAGGTGTGTCTCGTTCCCCTGATTACCCTCAGTGTATTTAGTCCCTCCTGTGTTCTTTGTTCCTCGTCGTAAGTCGTCGCACTTTTGTTCTCTGTCTGCCGTCATTTGTTTGTTGCCGCCTGTATGACTAGATGCTACCAGTGTGAGCCCTGGCTTCCTCTCAGCCGTGCTGCCTAGCCGCGGACTACTCTGTTGACTGTATTTTTGGACTGGTTTTCATTATTAAATATTCACCATTCACCTTACCTGGGCCTCCAAGCATCTGCCTCACCACCTCACCTTACCAATCCATGACAACTATGTTATTTCTTTATTTGAATCATGTAATGTATTTATAGTTCCATATAGATTAACCATAAGTGCTTAAAGAAAAAAAAAATCTGCAGAATGTTTATCCAATTAATCAAAGAATTGTTAGAATAATCAATAAATTAACTGATTACTAAAATAATGGTTAGTTGCAGTCATAAAATAAATTCATTTACAAAAGTACATACATTATAAGTTATTAGGTATTATTCACTGGGCAGATAATCCATCAGGGTCACCATAGGGCCTTACATCTTTCAGTTTTGCCAACTAATTTTACATTTAGACTCTCAATGGGAATAATTCTAAATGTTTCTGTCATGTTCGAGGGTCGACTTCTGACCCACTTGGAGAATCGGATCCGGGAAGCAACAGTAAGTTAAGAATTTATTTACAAAATACAATCACAGCTACAGGTGTATTGCAGGTGATCCTTTGTATCGAGTCTGGGGTTTGTCTGGAAGCGAAGTCGGGTCAATGACGATGTCAATGACAAAATGTGCAAGGGGTGGACAGAGTGCCTGATTGGACAGCAAGAGAAATTAGCTTACGTCTCTTGGAAGGCTTCTCAACGGGAAGGGGAAAGGAGCAGGTTGGATCCGAGCAACCAATAGTTCAAGGCAAGTTTCTCTGACAGGAATGAACTGAGGGCTGGAGTTGGCAGGCAGGTGAGGTTCGGAGCTACAGGTTGGATTACCGATTTGGGAGTCAGGCTTATACCATGAGGGAGTAATCATCAGGCAGAGAGGTGAGGTCTGGCAGCTCCTTAAAACCTCTCCTGCTGATGATCCCTGCAGGTGCGCAGCTCTGCTGCAGGCCACTCCCAGCAGGGAGCCAATGGGGAGAGGCACTTTCATAAACCCAGATCCTGACAATTTCTGTACAAATCCAGTTTCTCAGAATACATGGGAAATCAAGCAAAAATACTAATATAAAAAAGTATGTTGTGACTTACAAATGCCTATATTCCCTATGCATGTAGAAAGGTACTCACTGCAATTAATGACTTAAAAAACATTTATTCTGTACTCTTAATTAATGCAAAACAAGCATAAACTTGCATGCATTAGCTAATTTCTTAATTTTTCTACTCTACTGGATCAAAGTCGGGGTGTGGCAACATATTTCTGCTGCCAGGTTTTAACTCCTCTGAAACCTTATTTTCTCTCTCTTTGTGCTGCTCCCAAGAGAAAATTTAGTATCTGCAGTGGTTGTTCTGTGATAAAGGTAAATAATTTTATAAATTATGTATTTTCCAAGCACATAATGCCATTTAATAGCATAATCAATCAGTCAATCAATCAAATTTTATTTGTATAGCACATTTCAGCAACAAGGCATTTCAAAGTGCTTTACATCATAAACACAAAAACACAAAGTCATGCAACATGGAATAAACAATACATTGTTACATATCACATCTGAAATAAAACTCTAATCAGGTGTGCTTTTAGTTGAGATTTATAGGAAGTCAGGGTTTCTGCTGTTTTACAGTTTTCTGGAAGTTTGTTCCAAATTTTTGGTGCATAGTTTCTGAAAGCTGATTCTCCTCTCTTGGTTCTGGTTCTGGGGATGCAGAGCAGAACCAGAACCAGAACCTGAGAGTCTGGAAGGTTGATACAACAACAGCAGATCTTTAATGTATTGTGGTGCTAAACCGTTCAGTGATTTATAAACTAACAACAGTATTTTAAAATCTATTCTTTGAGCTACAGGGAGCCAGTGGAGGGACTTTAAAACTGCTGTTATGTCTCTATCTTCCTGGTTTTAGTGAGAACAGGAGCAGCAGCTTCTGGATCAGCTGCAGCTGGAGGATTGATTTGTTGGACATGCCTGTGAAGACGCTGTTACAATAATCAATGTGACAGATCTCTGACTGAGACATTAGTCCTCTAATCCTGGAGATGTTCTTCAGGTGATAGAAGGCCGACTTTGTAATTGTCTTTATGTGTCTCGCAAGGTTCAAGTCAGAGTCCATCACTACTCCTGATCGCTAGTTTTTAATCAAGTAACTATATTATCTTCAGTTACAAAAATGCAGTATATATCAAAAATAGCTTTAAAAGTTTTCACTTTGCAATTTGATGCCTTGAAACTGGGTCTCTGTCACTTTAAGAAGCTCTTGCTCTGTCTGACATGCTGCTTTCAGCATGCATTAAAGAATCAAAGCATCATTCCAGGTGTTTTTATAAGGGTTTAGACCAAAGAACAGACTATTCATGACCCAGTCAAAGTCCAAACCTAAATCAAAATGAGGATCTATAACATGTGTTAGAAATTGCACTCCCCCACACTTCATTAGTTTCAATCACACATGAAAAATTAGTTGTCTTGTAATTCAATTCCAGCTTCCCAGATCACATGTTGAGATGCCCTTTCAGGCCTTGGTTGCCTAAATATTAGTGTGCTGCAATATAAAGGCATGACATTAAAGCATTGCTGGATGAGTGAGATTCTAGACTGTAGAAGCTGTTTGAGTGATTATGTGTTAGAATATAAATACTATTACAGTGAATGAATGTTTTTATTGCGCAAGTACAACAGAATTGAAAATGTAGAACTCAAGGTGTATCGAGACATAAGACAGATGAAGAAAAACAGCAACAATTTACTAAAACATCTAACACAGGAATCCAGTCAATATGCGGTATATTGTTAAAGAGCTCATTGAGATTTTAGTGTGTGTATGACTATGGAGTATGAACTGTTTAAATGACCACTTTTTGTCTATGAAAATTAATTTAGACAAAGGATGTAAAGCTCTGTTGCGCGTATTAAAAGCTTACAACTAATAAAGTAGGTTAAAGTGTGCTTTAGGGATATTGGGACAATCTGCCACAGGTTTTGCAGGTATTCTGTCTGTCATTGGCAGCCTCTGAGCTAACTTTCTCAGTCCTCATAAAATTTCCTTCTAAAGAGACCTTATTGTGTTCTCTACTGAGGTCAAGAAGAGGGGTCAAGTATTCACTATCAGCAGAAAGAATGGTTTAGGCATTGTGTTTCCAATCAGAGAGGCTAGTAAAGCCACTGCTGCTCTGTATCAAAGGTATTGATTAAAGATAATTTAACCTTCCAAATAAGAAAACTCCCTCTATACCTCACAACAGTTTCTTTAGCAACATATTTCTATCATAAACTTGCAAAGATGAGCAACCTCCATTCTCCCACTAGACATTCATAAATCACAAGAGGTGACAGAGGTGTCCCACACAGCTGTGAACTGGTCAATTGATGCAACCCTGAAGTCAGAACTACACACAAAAATTTCCCCATAGCATACTTTTCACAATAATAATGGTGGTCAAAGTCATTAGGTTATTAGTTGTATTTTCATTAACTATAAACTAATGACCTAATCTTTGACATTTGACATTTCTAAAATTAATTTGCCTCATGAAAAAAGGCCAATTTCTCTTGTTTTCATTAAACGGTTTCAGTGAAGTGGCTTTTGATTGTATTAAAATGAGTTAATTTTGCAAAACGGAAATGGAAATACTTTCTTTGCATTACACAAGTCACATGATCAACACATAGAATAGAATAGAATAGAATAGAATAGAATAGAATAGCATTTATTGTCATTGAACAGGATTCAACGAAATTTCTATTGCAACTCCCGTGCAAAAAGTCAAAATATACAATATTAAATAAACAAACACACAATAATATAATATATACAACTAAAATTAATTAAAGGCACTCAACCACACCAAGAAGAAGCAGCAGGTCCAATTATGGTAAAGTGCAGATGATGTGACAGTGCAAGTGCAGAACAATATGGCTGTGTGGGGGCAGGGGGGTGTATGTGTGGTTATGATATGTGTGGGAGGGGCGGCAGGGAGTAATGGCTCTGATGGCTGTGGGGAAGAAACTGTTTCTCAGTCTGTTTGTTGTAGTCCGTATATTCCTGAACCGCTGGCCTGATGGCAGCGGCACAAACAGTCTGTGGCTGGAATCCACGGCTATGGATCCAGTTCTCTTCTTGACCCGGCATATGTAAATAGAGTCCAGGTCTGGGAGGGGGCATCCCACAGTGCCTTGTGCTGTTCTCACCACCCGTGTCAGTTGTTTCCTCTCCAGTGCTGTGCAGCCACCATACCACACAGTCACGTTGAGGCAGAGGACGCTCTCGATCGTCGCCCTGTAAAAGTTCACGAGCAGCCGTGAGGAAAGTCCAGCACGTCTCAGTTTCCTGAGGAAGAAGAGCCTTTGTTGTGCTTTCTTCACCAGGTGGGAGCTGTTGGTATTCCAGGAGAGGTCAGATGTGATGTGGAGGCCCACGAACTTGATGTTGTCCACAGGCTCCACCTCTTCTCCATCTATGAGAAGGGGAGTGTGATCCGTCCTCCTGGACCTTCTGTAGTCCACAATGACCTCCTTGGTCTTCCCTGTGTTCAGCACCAAGTTATTGGCTGAACACCACTGAGTGAGCTGCTGAATTTCCTCTCTGTAGTGGGTCTCGTTGTTGTCTAAAATGAGACCCACTACTGTTGTGTCGTCCGCAAACTTGATGACTGTGTTGGTGGGGTGGATGGCAACGCAGTCGTGTGTAAACAGGGTGAAGAGAGTTGGGCTGAGCACACAGCCCTGCGGTGTGCCTGTGTTGAGGACCAGTGGGGACGATGTTGAGCCACCTATTCTCACCACCTGAGGCCTGTTAGTGAGGAAGTCTCTGATCCAGTGGCACAGTGAAGCAGGCAGCCCCACCTTGAGTAGCTTCAGCACCAGCTTGTCTGGGATGACGGTGTTAAATGCTGAGCTGAAGTCTACAAATAGCATCCTGACGTAAGTGTTGGGATGCTGCAGATGGGTCAGGGCTGTGTGCAGAGTGATGGAGACAGCATCCTCTGTTGACCGGTTCGCTCTGTAGGCGAACTGGAGGCTGTCCAGGTCTGCAGGGATGAAGTGTCTGATGTACCTCAGAAGAATCCTCTCAAAGCACTTCATGATCACCGGGGTCAGAGCAATGGGCCGGTAATCGTTCAGGCTGGTGATGGTCGTCTTCTTCGGTACAGGGATGATGGTGGAAGACTTGAGACACTCAGGAACCATGGTGAACTGCAGGGACAGATTGAAAATGTCCAGAAACACTCCTGCCAGCTGGTCGGCGCATGTTTTCAGCGTCTGGCCTGACACCTTGTCCGGTCCTGTAGCTTTGCGGGTGTTGATTAAGTGTCCTGCACTGAACCTATCATTCAGACTTGGTATCTAAATGTGTCCTGAGTGACCACATAGACTTGGATCTTACTAGCTGTTAGAGAAGACAGCTAGAAGTCTTTATTACAGAGGTCTTCTTCTGACATATTTGAATACATGTAATCATCATAAAAGAGCCGAGTGTGTTATGACTGTCTCTGAGGCATGCAGAGAGGGGGAGGGAGATGAAGGAGCGAGTGAGAGGGAGATAACATAACCCTGTTTATCATTAATTAGCCAAATAATAATTAACTTTGAGGGGAATTTTGAAAAAGGAAGTATCGCAGAAAAAAAAAACACCTTAACAATAATCTGGACAAGAAGAAATAAGAAATTTATTAAAAACCTTGCATGGTGAGAAGAAAAATACAGAGTCAACGGAGTCTCTCAAATCTCCAGCAATGGATCTGGCTTCCTTTTATATGGTTCTGGTCAGAGAAGAGTGGGATGATTGGAATATAGGTGTGAATCCTTAATTCACACCTATGTACCAGGAATTCTGTGGAGCTCAACGCAGATGGTCTTGCCATTTGTCTATTGCTAAGGATAGGGGATTTGTTCTTTAATGTTAAAGAGGGCAGCTTTATTGCTGATAAGATCTGGGTTGGGGAAGTAACACTTAGTCTCAAGCATCAAGAACCTCTCGTGACATTGTAGAGGTCTATATATGAGCAGCTTGACCTATCCCATGATAAGACTGAAACGAACCAAAAGCACATAGAAAAACAAAAACTTATTATATGTATACCTTATAAATTTTTGTTAAAACAAGAAACCCAGTTAATCCCAATTTTTTTCCTGCAAAATAAGTGCATGCATTTCAATCCTTGGACCTCCCTAACACATTATATTTATGAATATGTTATGTTATGTTAGTGAAAATGCAGGTTTTATACTTAGCAACAATTGTTGCCGGTGGGAAACTGCACAGTCCAAATCACACAAATATGACCTATTTACACATAGAAAAACAAAAAGAAAAATCATGACATGCATAACTTATTATAACAAAGAATGGTTACAAGAGTGCTCAGAAATATTTTAGATATATACAGATTCAATGCTACATCCTGCAGATGTCATAGTCTCAATGTGCCAAGTGACCTTTAATCTCATTTGGTTATTTCATCAATGAGGAAAAGTCAGGTGAAAATGTTAGTATGAGCAAATATGCATCTTTGAAGAAATTCTCCCTGTTCCACCAGACCAATCACAGCACCTTGATCCCCCCCCACCTCCATGCCTTTGAGAGGCGTGGAGGTGGGGGGGATCAACTGTAGGAATGACTGATGTAAAAGACATCATTTTGAGGTTCCTTCAGGTCTAGAAGATCTAAAATATGTGATAGTTTTAACCTGTGCGGGCACACCACGCCATATAAAATAAACAGGCAACCCATTGACACATAGCACAGTGCTGTTTATGTATTATGCTAGTGGCAACAATTGTTGCCATGCTTATATTCACTCTTATCATTAAAAGATGAATGAAGGGATACTATTTTCTTTATGTGACGGTTCCGGTGTGATTCAAAAGAACTGTATTTAAGATAAAATTGTAATAATTCTTCCCAAAAAGTTACCTTTAAGGCACACAGGCCCGCTACAGATGAGGCTTGAGACAATCTCACCAAATTCAATAATTTTATTTATTACCCCATTTCATTCTAATCAATAAAATATACTATGTTAAGACCACTCACACATTTAAATAACAGTGATGGCTCAAGTACAGGATGGCAGTGCAGTTCAGGGTAGTGACCTAAATAAAAGAAACACAGCAAACAAAGCAGCAAAACTAAAGAAAATTGTGCAACAAATCAAAAAGTACCACCACCCGGAAAGTCCACCACCAACACCACGAACTGGCCTTTCCTGTCAAGATAAAACAGATATTCAAATTACATGGGTCATTTCATATTTATTGATCAGTCCACAACCAATCAAGCAGCAATCGTTCAATTAAGGATCCGTCCTGGGATGCCACGCCGCAGCGGACACCACCCAGAGTGGCACCAGCAGAATCCGTCCAAGCTGGTCACCAGTCCGAACCAGCCACACTGGACAAGGGGCAGGCGTCAGGTTCACGCTGACCACGACGGCTGGCAGAAAGCCAGCAACCAGGGCGACAGGTGGGCGCGAGCTCCATGTGTAGTGCCTCTGGCTGGGAGGAGGATCAGGCAGTTTGCACAGACCGCCAGGAGAAAGCGATCAGCGTGCATCAGTCAAGCGCACATTGGTGTGTGGCTGGTGCTGCACAGCAAACAGAGGTCTAAACCGGTGAGGTGAGGGAGGGCAGCTCCAGATGGTTAGTTATGTTAGAGAAGAGTCGTCTTTTTTACTGAGATAATACGGATCATATCCTAAATGTAAGAGTATTTTCTTGACATGCCTCGTCTGTTTCAGCCCATTTAGGGCATTAACTACTCATTGTGATTTATTTTGCTTTGTTTTGAACTGGAGAAATCCATTTCCAGACCACCATCTGAATTTCACGTGTCATTTGGGTCATGTGTCTGAAACCCAGCAATATCAGTAGTAGACACTTGAAATAACATACGTTCAAAATATTTTACTTATATAAGTTCATTTAAATAATTTAAAATAAATATTTACAAATATTCAAATATTTTAAATATCCTCTTGTACAGGTTGTGACAGACATTTACCTCCAGCGTAACAGGCTGGAGGTAAAGAGGTCTGTTCATGTGAAGCCTTCACACTATAGACATGAAACTGATATTGCTTAGAGCAGATACACTTCCAGAAGTTAGAAAAAAATGTCTGCCAACAATTGTTGCCGGTGGGATTAAATGACTTTTACAGAAGAATTACAACTGTGAAAATAAAATACACAGTAAGTTGGTGATTATTTCTTCATTGTAAAAATCTGTCATCCTCGCCTGTTGTATCCCTGGCTTTATTTTCTTGACAGTATATTGTCCACTCATTAGATCTGGTGGATCTCGGAGTTGTCATGACCAGAGCTGGAGATCAACTCTGGCTTCTCCACATGTTCTCAACAGCACCACAGCCTCACAGTGCTGTGGTCACTTCTAGGCAGGGCTTGATGTCATTTTGCTGCCTGAAGTTGGCCAAGTTGGGTCAGACAACCCAAGTTGGGAAAACTTCTGAAGCACCAAGTTGATCACTTGTAAATAATAGATATTCCCAGAAATATATTTTTGCGATGTTCCCAAAAGGTGGTAAGCCAATACATATATAGTTTAAACTCACAATTTTCCAGCTACACCAGCTCAGACCATCCTGTTTCAATGTTCAGTTCTTTGAAAAATTCTGCCTCATAAATAGATTTTTAAAAAATTTTTATTTATGTATTTATTTATTGTGGGCTCTAGTGTCCTTTACATGAAAGTATGCTGACAGGAAGGGGCTAAGAAGAGGGGGGAGAAATGCAGCAAATATCGGTGGGTCTGGGAATCGGACCCCCGACTGCCGCGTCGAGGACCCAAGGCCTCCAAACGTGGGTCTCGCTATCCCTTATACTCATATATAAATTTTTAATCTTTCCTGAGACCAAACCAATTTCTCCTTCCCTGTCAGCCAATGTGGGCTTAAAATACAAACAAATTCACATGTATGAATGTGAACAGTGCAATTTACTGAGGATGTGGAACTGATGTGCTCTGCTTTTATATATACATTGCCTGTAAAGGGATCCATTCCTTTGATTTTAGTGTTCTGCTGTGTAATGACGGGGAACATTATTTTTGCCTTGACATGACCGTTTTGCTCACACGGCCTGTGCCTTTCTATGCAAATCTGCTCAATTTCTCTCATTGAGCTCAATTCCTCAAGATACAGAACAGAAGTTATGAACAATGAAGTTAAATTTCTGTTGTTTTTGAATTGCAGTCTGCCTTGGTTGTAGTTTCTGCTGTTGAGTAGTGGAGGCCACATGAAATTCAGACCAATAACACAATATAGTTTTGCTTTCAGAGGGGGGAGGTAAAGTTAACCTAGAGGCTGTGAAAAGAAGGGCCAGACAACAAGAGACTTGAAACACAATTATGTGATTTTCATCATACAATAATGAGAATTGATTTCGGCACTTGGACATGCATGCACAGCCCTCCACTGCACCCCACTTCTGCTGCAGTTGTGCATTGCAAGAAAGACAGCTTTTCAAGTGTCTGTCTGAAAAGCTGAACCTCTTTTGGTTTCAAGAGGGAACCATAATAAGAAGTTAGAAGTCAAGGTTTAGAAATGTTATAGGTTAGTGAGTTTAATCTTTCAATCAGCTGATAAGTAGCCCATTTGAGTTTGAACACACTTTTCAGACATTTCCATACTCTGTTTGTTCTGTTCTTGTTTGTCTTTTTAACATTTTGAAGCCTTGCATTAGGGTTATGGCTCTATTCCCTACGTAGTTTCTCATCGTTCTTAAGATTTTCTTCAGGACTGCATGATGAAGCCAAGGCTAATAGTTTATAATAAAGGTCAGTTTGTTTTGGAACAGGATAGAATTGTGTTATACTTGTTAGCCTGTTTTGAATTTTGCTGGGATTTTATGTATAAATGAGAAAACTCAGATATAGTTAATAGTGGGTAAATGAATGAAAACAACAGATATGGTAAATCTCTCTGTTACTGTTTCTGCATGCATTCGCTTAACTATGTGTTGCAAAGAAACTCCTGCAGTGTAATTAATACCTCCTCCAGCTGCAGCTCCCACCTGGATTTGATGTTTATATATCAACATGACATGCATGGTTGCTGTTCTGTTGCTGTAACAATTCCAGATAAAAAACAATTCTTTTGTGATATTATTTGCTTTTTTTTTAGGATGTGGTGGGTTTCAGCAATCAGTCATCGTTTACACAAGGTACGTGCTTCACCTGCATAAGACTCCATTACACATTAACCAAAATGAAGAACACTGTATGTTAAAAAAAAAAAAAAAAGAGAGAAAGTATTTAATCTCGGACTGATCTCTGACGTCCAGGTAGTTTTTGTTCAGATGTTACCAGTGCTTCCCCTGCTGAGCAGTCTCCTGGGGCAGCAGACCGAGGGCTACAGGGTTCCGGGTGGAAACCTGCTCCCCCCATCACCACCGCTGGACTGCAGCCTGCTGCGATGCCGTGGTCTTCATCTGACTACAACCCACAGGACTCCACAGCTCAGACTCTGGCCTACCCAGCTGCCTCTGCCCTCACTGCTGATGTATACATGCAGACTCTGTGTCCCAGCTACACCATGCTGACCTATACACACACACCGCTGCTAACTAACTTTGGCGTGAGTAAGAAATCACAGTGCAAACTTCAAACCAGCTTCAGTATATATACCAAGGTGCTGAACTCTTTAGTAGATAATAAAAAATGAAGGAGATGGAAACACAACTGGATTGGTAGCCTGACAGACTTAGTGCTAGTTTGCATAAAAACTAAACAATCCAACCTTCTTTTTAACATTAAAGTCACCTTTACCTTTATCTGTGGGATAATCTTTGATCTCAAACACTCTCTGTTTGAGAAAGAATGCCAGTTTGGTTGATTTTAGAATCCAGCAGCATAGTTCACAAGGTTCAGTGAATATCAGCTTGATGCAACTGTGCTACAGTGCATAAAATTACTTTTTATGCATTGTAGCAAATTACTGAAAACAAAAAGTCCATTAATCCTTTGCTAATATGGGACTGATTTCATATATATCCACAAGTCCACCTATCTTATAGGTGGACTTGTCATGTGACAACCAAAGCAATGGCTGAGCTGCAACCAAAGACATGGCATGCTTTAGACCAGGGGTGCTCAAGTCCAGTCCTGGAGAGCTGCCGTCCTGCAACTTTTAGTTGCAGCCTTACTCCAGTAGATCAGGCTCAGCTATGAACAGGCCTGGTAACGAGTCATTCATTTGATTCAGGTGTGTTGGAGCAGGGATGCATCTGATAGTTGCAGGGTGGTAGCTCTCCAGGACTGGACTTGAGCACCCCTGCTTTAGGCAATCAGAAAAAAATGTTAGGCATACATTCTTACCTCTGTATTTAACATTGCTATGCAATCTGAAGGCCATACACACACAATTAAAAAATTACTGATAATATTGATTAAACCTTTTAAATATATAATTATAGTATGAACAGTAGAAGTATGTGAAGCCAAAGGTGTCAAAACTTTTGAAATCAACAAAACCTTGTGTAAACAGGAGCTACTGTATATGGTGAAGTTTTCAGCAATGAATTCTTTATTTTCTGTGAAAAATTATTGGAATTTTGTTGTTTTGTTTTTAAAATTGTGTTTGCAACATTAAGACACAGCCAATTATAGTTCACTTAGCCAGATGGCTGCATTCCATTCAAGCAGTGAATATTGTCAATATTGCAATCAATATTGAGAGCAATATTGATTGCTCTCAAAGGTGCAAAGCAATTTCAATGCTTGGGCTCAGTTATTATAGTGTTGTTGGTTACTTATTTTTAAATTAAGTAACCAACATATATTCATGTCTGACAATGACATGAATATATGTTGGCACCAGGGGTTGCATTAACCCAGTGTTTGGCAACTTTTTTTGGGACTATGCCCCCCTATCCAGCTCCTTCAAGCTGTTTTTACTGTTCAGCGTGACTCAGCATCAGATTCTATTCCCTGATTCACATCTACTTTGTTGTCATGTCTAAGTTGCTGCTTTGACACAAGTGAACCACAGCAAGGACGTTAGCCGGTGTAATGCTGAACTGAAGTGATGAAGCTACCAGTATCAGGAGTGCAGAACTGCACCAAGAAGCAATCAGAAACACCAAAGAGAAGAAGCGCTACCATCGATATAATTGCAGCCATTCATGTTTTAAAGTTACAGACCAAAGTTTTTAGCAAGTTGGTCAGTGTCATGGTTTGAGTTTTTCTGTGTTTATTTTAGGTTTCTGTGTTTTCTGAGTCTCCATGTTGTCCTGTCTCCCCCTTGATTATTCCCAGGTGTGTCTCGTTCCCTGATTACCTCCTGCGTATTTAATGTCACCTGTTTCTCAGCATTTCTGTCGGGTCCTAGTTGTTCGTCATACCAGTCTGTATTTCCACCGTGCTGTCCATTCGTATCCCCTGTTGATACCAGTGTTGAGCCTTAGCTTCCACTCAGCTGTGCTGCCTGGGCTTGTTGGACTGTGTTGTTGGACTATTTACATCATTAAAATCATAATTTCTCTCACACCAGCCTGAGTCCTCAACGTCTGCCCACCACCTCACACCACATTTCTTGACACATAGTTTAAACTGATGTTGTTGTGCATATAAGGTGTAATGTTAACCTTTGAGAAAACGACCCCAGAGGAATCACAGCATCCCCTTTTGTAAAATTTTCTGCCAGCGCAGAAAGAGAAAGAGCCGTTGAGAAACGCTACATCAATGGAATATTCTGTATTTGACTGTTTTTTTTTTTTGTTTTGTTTTAAACAACAGAAAAATTTGTTTCAAAACACTTTGATTTGATTGAAAAAAATGAACAATTTGTTCAATTTAAAGTAAAAAAAAAAATCAAATTGTCAGTAAAACAAAAAAAAGATAAACCCTTTTGGAAATGTAATGGTTTTTGATTTTACAAAAAATGTTTGTTAAAGTTTTTATTAAAATCATAAATTTTTATCTCAATACGTAAAGGTTATTTGCAAAATATAAACTTTTACAGCTTCTATACATTAAAATTCTTCACAATTATACAGTTAAAAACTGTTTCTTAGCCAGGTGGTCTTTCTCTGGATGCTCCAAAGCCTCCTGCCTGAGGGAAAGGGCTAAAACAGTCTGTGCACAGGATGGGTGGAGTCCTTCATAATGACCAGAGCCCTGCTCCTACATCGTGATAGAGGTCTGAGGTGGTAGGAAGGCTGCTTCCCACAGTTGTCTGTGCAGCCTTAACCAGAGCGATCCTCTCAGCAGCAGTGCATCTATCATGCCACATGGTGATGAAGGTGCAGAGAACACTCAGTAACCACAGAGCAATTGAAGCTCCTAATGACTGAGCTCCCAAGTCCAGCTCTCTGCAGCTTCCAGAGGAAGTAGAAACGCTACAAGAATATCCTTGTCCCTTCTGAAATCCACCTCCCTGTTCTATTTCACATTGATGCAGACTTTACTTTCTTTGTACCACTGCATCAGGCGATCCACCTCCTCTCTGTATTTGGACTCCTCACTGTTGATTATATACATATGTATGACCTGGAAGGGTGTGATTGGGAGGAACAGCTCCCAACTCAACAAAACTCGATTGGTGTTCTGTTGGACTTCTGTGCTCATCATGCATTGTCCATAACAAACACCATGTTCAAGCATAAGGGTGTCCATATGTCCTCTTGTTAACAGGACACGCTAAGCCATGATTCAGTGATCGACTTTGTCATCTGTGACCACCTGTTTTGGACACTCGGGTAGTGGTCAGAGCTGTCCTCTGACCACTTTCTGGTGGTAAGTTGGCTCAAGTGTTAGAGGAAGATGCTGGTCAGAGCTGGCAGGCCCAGATGTGGTGTGAGGGTCTCCTGGGAAGGTCTGGTAGAGCCTCTCAAGAGCCATCTCCAGGAGAACTTTGAACACATTCCTGGGGAGGTGGGGAACATTGATTCTGAGTCAACCATGTTCCGTCCCTCCATTGTGAAGGAGGCTTATCGGAGATGTGACCGCAGGGTGGCCTATGCCTGTTGTGGCGGCAACCTTGAAATTCGTGGGTGGACACCATTGGTGAGAGATACTGTTAATCTGAAGAAGGAGTGCTGTTGGGCCTTTTTGGCCTGTGGGACCCCAGAAGCACCTCCGATCTCTGGGGATGGGGTCAAAGTGGTGGTTAATGAACCCGCAAGTGGATGAGAGTCGCTCTGAGTTTCTTAAGGCTTTGGATGTTGTGTGTTGGTTGATGCGACTCTGCAATATTGCAGTTCCCCGAGATTGGCATACAAGGGTGGTAATCACCTTATTCAACAAGGGGGGCCAGAGACTGTGCTCCAATTACAGAGGGGGTCACATTCTTAATCCTCCCTCGTAAGGTCTATTCAGAGGTCCTGGACAGCAGGGTCCTTCAGATAGTCAAACCTCAGTTTCAGGCAGAGCACAGTGGTTTTCATCTGGGTCGTGGAACACTGGATCAGCTCTACACTCTCAGATGGACTTGGAGAAGGCGTTCGACTCTGTCTCACAGAGAGACCTGTGGCACGTTCTCCAGAAGCATGGGGTACCGGGCCCATTGATGTGGGCTTTTTGGTCCCTGTATGACTATTCTCAGAGTCTGCTTCACATTGCCGGCAGTAAGTCGGGCTCATTTCCAGTGAGAGTTGGACTCCACCAAGTCTCCCTTTTGTCACCAATTCTGTTAATTGCTTTTATGGACAGAATTTTAAGGCGTAGCCCACATGTGTCAAACTCAAGGCCCGGGGATCAAATCCGGCCCGCCGTAGCTTTTTATCTGGCCCTCCACAGACTACACTAAACACTAAGTGTGATTAAATATTATATTGTCAATCATATCAGTGCAGTTTTTATCTGTTTACTGCCAATTTGTATCAATCAATCCCTCCAGTTTCTTGAGAATTTACTTGATGTATGATTATAGTCCATGATTTATACAGCGAGTAAATAAACAGTTGCATTTATTATTAGTTCCTGAAGGGACTGAAAAGATCATAGAATAGAATAGAATAGATAGTATTTATTGTCATTGAACAGGATTCAACGAAATTTCTATTGCAACTCCCGTGCAAAAAGTCAAAATATATCAATAATATTATGTAATTCATTGACATATTAACAGTTTGTGAACATATTTTATCGACACATTCTGGCACAACCAGCCCTTTAAGAGCCTTTATGTTCTTGATTTGGCCCAAAACGAAAATGAGTTTGTCACACCTGTCCTAAACTTTCAGACATCAACGCAAGGCTACGATGCATTACTGCACTCAGCTGTTTGACCCCCTAAGGAGAGTCGAAAAGCGCAGGTCCAGTCCTCCAAACCATTAGCATGTACTGCAAAGGGTTAGGGTGAGGGTCCGTGCCAGCTATAGAAATGAATGAAAAATAAGAAAATCTTCTAAAAGACTATTTGCTAATCAGATTTATGGACTGGGAGATGTTACACAGGTGGACTGCAGAAAACAGTAACTCATTTGTTAAAAAATAGACAGCGATGCTGAAGGCAAAAAAGATAAAAATCGATTATTAATGTTTAACCATGCCAGCAGAAGTGAAAAGAGTACAACCTTCCAAAAATGTTGGAAGGTTTAAATGAGCTTAACCCTCTCTGGCTCAAATTACTTGAAAGTTGGTTCTGGTTTTCAAATATGAACACAAGCTGGTTGGTCCTATTCACAGATCAGCAGGTCAACCCAAATCCACTCTTTCATTTGGTAAACTTATATTACCAAATGGTAATCTCTCTACGTTTGTAATCTATTACTTCAAAATTTTTAAGAGTCAGTGCCGATCAGCGCATTTAAAATACATCTTGGAATGTGTTTCTTCTTTCAGACCATCCCAGTGGCTCCAAGTCAAAGCTCCCTCACCCCGATGGAGCTCCCAGACTCCGGGCTGGCCTACCCCTTGTGGGCACAGCCTCTTACCACCATATCTGCTGTGCCCAGTCCAGGTCTTCAGTTTGCCTCAGGTTCTGCAGCTCTGCCTGGACCCCCTTTGGTTCATATGCCTTTACCCATGTCTTTGACCGCCATGATTCCTCAACCAGATTCCGAGTCGGTGAACCCTCACCCTCAGGTTCTGGACACCCAACAGCACTCGGAGAAGGAGCTGGACCAAGAACCACAAGATCATTCTCTGGCAGAAAATCCTGACGAAGAGCCAGTATCCCCTAATCTACTGGATGAACTTCTGGAAGATCAGAAAGAGCATGATGATGAACAAGACAAGAATTCATATTCCAGCTCCATGTTCTTATCTAATGTCTGAAGTCACAACTGTTCATTCCATTGAAACAGATTTTTTTCCTTTTACTTTTCTGTCATGAGATTGCAGAAAATTTTGGCATACTCATTAACTCAATTCTTACCTTAGTTCATGGACAATCTACCTTCCAATCAGACAGAGCTGGAAATGTTTAGCAAATAAGTATGGGTGAAAATTGCAGCCACTAAATGCACAGAACTGATAATTGATTTCACAAATTTTCACAATTCATTTCTTTGTGAAATTAAATTCTGACATTGCAGTAAAATTTGATTCTACTTATTATTGGTACTGGGGAATGAACAGAGATGCATGACAAATCCCATACTTCAGAAATTTGCAGAAATCTGTCCCCCCAAAAAATCCCAAATTCATCTGTATTTGTGTGAAAATGTGAAAAAATGTCAACGATTAAGGCAAAGCATTTCCCTATGCAAACTTGGGTGTAGATTCACACAATTTGTTCTTTCCGAGTAGATCTTTCCTGTCTTTCACCTATGTTGTAGGCCTAGAGCACTCTTCACATTCTCTCTGGAAAATAAAGAAGCCTCACTCAACTAAAGTCTTCAGTTGTCTTCAGTTGAAAAATAAGAAAGAATGCTCTGTTTATAAATTATTGGTTTTATTGGTGTAACATGATGGTGGCAAAATATTGTCATCATCAGTAATTAATTCTCACTTCACAGGTTAGTTATTTCCATTGCTGACTGTGCAGCAGTGGGATGGGGTGGAGGTTGTGAAAAGGTGGTGATCTTAGGACAGTGATATGGCAAAACCTAAGTATATTTGTATTGGAACATTTTATGTTTCAATCATCCATCTATCCATCCATTTTCTGTTCACCCTTATCCCTACTGAGGTCGGGAGGTGCTGGTGCCCATCTGCATGATATACAATGGCAAGATGAGCAACTCTAGTCTCGCACCAGCAAAACTAAGAGAACCCTTCTTGAAGCTTCATGGAGATGGGGAAAAGTAAAAAACGTATTTTGTGGATTCAACACAACAAAAAACAAATTACAAATTTAAAAAATAAAGTAATTAAAAAATATTAAATTCTTTTAAAAATCCAAATTTACTTTTAATTGGTCAAATAAAACAAAAAAAAATATATATATATAAATCCTTCTCACCCACCACAGGTGGGTGAGAAGGGAATAACACCTTTACTTGGGTCCTCTACCAGAGGCCTGGGAGCTTGAGGGTCCTGCAGTATCTTGGCTGTGCCAAGGACTGCTGCACATTTCTGGACTGAGATGTCTGATGTTGTTCCTGGGATCAAAAGCAGTACTAAATCTTGAATTAAAATCAAAGTTTGGGAGTGACTGCTTGTGGTCAGGGATATAAATAACTTTGTATAGCACTGTACACAATCACACACAAGGAGTATTTATATTAGTAAAAATGTTTCATGAGTTTTTAATTTCTGATTTGATTCAGAAACTAAATCTTGCACCTTGTACAAGATATAAATACATGTTGTGAAGATGGATGTGCTCGCTGCACGCTGGCTTATATAGAACCGTCTCTGCTGCCAGGTGTGTGAAATAATATACCTTGTGTTCTTCTGACTCATCTTCTGCTCCTCCCGAGTCCATCGTTGAGAGTTGTTTGTTTGGTACATGTGCCACAGACAAAATAGAAATCCTAAAACTACTAAAACTCCACGCAGCTCCATTTTTGTTTATAGAACAGGTATTTATACTCAGTGTGTTCTTCAGAGGATTTTGTGTTGAATTCCTTCAGTAGTTCTTGGTGCAGGCGACGGGGGGGCCAAAGGGGATGGGGGGACAAGTTTTTTAGTTAGTTAGGGTTTGACACAGTGCAGTGTGAATGCAAATTTCACACTGCACTGCATTCACACTGCAGTCCTGAATATGTAACAAATGTTGCAATTTTGGTCCCCAGATAGTTCGAGTGCACCAGACTATCCATGCACCCTTAGTCACCTCATTTATCAGAGAATATTGCAAAATAGATTCCATTTACAGACTCAGATATTCTAAAAAAAGGAATTGTGCTCACGAGAAGTTAATAAGGGAATAATTTTTAAAACTTCCTGCTATGTTGTTTTATGTGGTAGTTAGTGATTAATAACACCTTTACTTGTCTAAAGTCATTAAATATTTTATCATAATCAAAATCAAGTAAATGAAGACAAGTCATCAAATTATTCAATAAAAATGACATTTAAAGAAAAAAGAATTCTTATCAGAATTGGTAACAGTGATACAACTCCTGTATTTAATTGGTATCATATTGATACTGAAATGTATTGCGAACCCCAACTTTACAACACTGCAAAGAAGAAAAAAAAGATGAATGGAACTTGTTGCTCCTCTAAGAGTGTTAACAGAACAAAACTATCCAAAATCAGGCTGGTTCAGCCTTTGCTTGAACTGTTTGACATGTAAATAGAACTTTCCTGTCACTTACTGCGACACACTGCAGTGTGTGAACCACTTGATAAGCTGCTCTTTTTGTCATCAGTCTTGGGTGTTGAAAATAGCACAGCGTATAAACAACCCCTGATTTACTCAATGAAGCAACACTTTGGGTTATGATAATACACACCTATCAGTGTTGAACCTATCAGTTGGAATTCCCAGTGTCCTAATATGTTCACTTCTAAACAAAGAGCTATTGTGAGGTTGTAATAAAAGCTTCATATCCAATAACTGGAACTGTAGAAGGAGGGGGAATTCAGAGACATGTTGATGTTCTTGTTTAAAAATTAACAAGTTCAAAAAGTGTTTGCTTCTAGACTCAAAGGACATAGCTTCATAAATCTGATAATGAACTTCAAAGAAAAGTCATAAATTTGTGTCCATAAGCCTTGTGTGCTTTCTTATCATTGCCGTTTTTTACAGTGTATGCTTCAAAGAAACCTACTGTACAACAGCTGCAATAAACAGTTCTAGTCTTGAAAGGATCCATGACTAGTGGAACATGTTGGCCTAAATATGTTGCAGTTTTCCTACTACCTAAAAAAATACTGTTTATATGCCAAAACTCATAATTACCTCAAAAATTTATATCTTTTGTCATTTTTCACTCATGGAGGTTGTCACTTTTTCACAGATGAATTGATGATGTATAATGGTCCTTTCTGTACTGGAGTCTACAGAGTAAACACCAGAAGGCTAACTTTTTCCAAGTAGATTGCGTTTGACTGGTGTCATTTTAGATAATGCCACACTGTGTCACTATCAGCTGTGATAAAAAAAAAAATGAATAAAAATAAAAATTGAGGCAAATCTGAATAATTTCCCAAATAAAAGAAAGGAGACCGCAGTGTGAGAATTGGAGTTGAACACAACTTCCATAGGACCTAAAATCTGGAACATGGACATTTCTCCAGAACACTTTGAGTCATTTATACCAGCAGAACCAACAAAGGCTGATCACTACTTTAACTAGCTAAAAATAAATGCTGTGCTGCTGAGAGCCGGACGCTCTTTCAGATGCTAACAGGAGCTATACTGCCTGGGTACTGACGACTCTGATCGACCGGTCTTGTGTGAAATTCTGTTCGCCTGTGTCGGGAGCGCGCTTCGCAGTCAGAGGGGCAGATCTAGTGGCTCTGACCATTTTCACAGTGCTTCTGATCGATTTCTTGGTAAAACAACTCATAATCATCTCAAAGTTGTGACATTCCGTTTAATCAGCAGCTGCTGTTTAAAAAAGAAACAATAACAAAATCATAAAATAAATAAATAGACAAGGTCTTGTGTGGAGGTCTTCTTACGTTGTTTTGTGTTGTTTTTTTTTATCACCAGGAGAATCTGTCTTTTTTCCAGTACTGTCACTTAAACCTGACAAAAGAGTCAGTGGACAAACACAGTTTTCCAACACATTGTGTGAATTGATAATTTTTCATTGCTAATATAAGATGATGGAAGCTCGCTGATAGCAGGACATGAAGATTCAACTTTCTGAAAAGATGAGAGGGTAGACTTTCTAGAAAATCCCCTTTTAATGTAAAATATGACAGATTACTGGATGAAAGAAATTTCTAGTTACTAATTTTTAGTGGTTCAAAGATACTATCACATATAATCATTGAGAATTTGGAAACGGTTGCTCTTTATTTGCCAAAGCAATGAGGCCGGGGTGATATTACAGCTGCCTGAAATAATCTGTTCCACACTCCCCCCATCCCATAGGAACAAATTAATTTACCAGCAAGTCTTTAACTGTGTTTATTCTTCTCAATATCAACAACAAATCCTGGATATATGCTAATTTTTGCTCTTTATTTGACAAAGTTATGAGAGGGGAACCATATATTTTAGCCACCTGAAATAATGTAGTCCCCTCCATAAAATGGGGACAAATTAATTTACCAGCAAGTCTTTGACTGTGCTTATTCTTCTCTTCTTCAACAATAAATCCTGCGGATTTGGTGACGTTTGATCATTTTTTGCCAAAGTTATGAGGGGGGAGCCATATATTTTATCTGCCTGACATAATCCGTTCCCCCTCTATAACATTTGAACAAATAAATTTACCAACAAGCCTTTAATTGTATTTATACCTCTCTTGATGAATAATGAATCCTGCAAGTTTGAAAATATTTGCTCAATTTTTGGCAAAATTATGAGAAGGTAATCGTATATTTTAATTGCTTGAAATAATCCGTTCCCCCTCCATTTCATAGGAACAAATTAAATTACCAGCAAGTCTTTAATTGTGCTTATTTTGACATAGTCAACAACAAATAATGTGATCTTGGTAACATTTACTTCTTAGTTGCCAAAGTTATGGAGGGACAATATTTTAGTTATTTTAGCTGCCTAAAATAATCTGTTCCCCCTCAATTTCATAGGAACAAATCAATTTACCTGCAAGTCTTGAACTGTTTATTTCTCTCATTATCAGCAACAAATCCTGTGATTTTAGAAACTGTTGTTCATTATTTGCCAAAGTTGAAGGGGGGAATCATATATTTTAGCCACCTGAAATAATCTCTTCCCCCCTTTAACATGGGAGCTAAGTAAATTGCCAGCAATTCTTTAACTGTTTATTCCTCTAATAATCAACAATAAATTTTGCAAGTTTGAAAACATTTGTTCAATTTTTACCAAAGTTATGAAGAGGGAACCACATATTTTAGCTGCCTGAAATAACATAATCTTTGTAGGGGGAACAGAATATTTCAGGTGGCTAAAAGATTTTTCCCCTTTCATAACAGGCAAATAAATAGCAAATTTTACAAAAATAACAGGACTTATTTTTGATGAAGACAGGATAAGAATGGCTAAAATTTTGCTGGTGATATAATTATCTTCCATGTTGACTGGGGGGAACAAATTATTTCAGGTAGATAAAATATATGATTCTCCCCTCATGACTTTGACAAAAATTTAGCAAATATTTTCAAACTTGTAGTATTTATTATTCATCAAGAGAGGAATAAATACAGGTAAAGATGTACTGGTAAGTTAATTTGTTCCCATGTTATACAGGAGGAATGCATTATTTCATCAAGCTAAAATAGATGGTTTCCCCCTCATAAGTTTGGCAAATAGAGTACATATTACCATATTTACAGGATTTGTTGATAATGAAGAGAAGATTAAACACAGGACTTGCAGGTAAATTATTTTTTTTTCCATGTAATAGGGGACAGCGACAGATTATTTCAGATGGCTAAAATATATGGTTGCCCCCAAGTCACTCCGGCAAATAAATAGTAAATATAACCAGATTCACAGGATTTGTTGACGATGAAGAGAGGAATCATCAGGTTCAAAAAACCTAAAATATTTAAACACCACACAAAAAAGGAGAAGGCCATGAGTTTAGATTTACTTGCAAGGAGAAATGGACAGAAATGTGCTTCAGTTACTATTTCTTCTTTCTCTGAAGCACGTTCTGCCATACCTTTTCTTTTTATTTCCCTCCTGTTTATCTAACGTTTGCTCTAATTCTACTATCACTTAACAGTCACTTTGTTTTAGGATCTTCAACTGCAAGATCATATGTAAGAGCTCAAACATTGTTACACTCAGAGAAAAGATACTAATTGAACACATGTAATAATTTACAAGTCAGGATAAATTTCAGACAAGCAAATGTTCTCCACAGTGACATCATCATCATCAGTGTCAGTGTCAGAAGAAGGTTGTGGTCCTAACATGAGGTACATTTGCTCTAATTCATCTGTTTACCGAAGAATGCAAGTATGGCATACAACAACATCCACATAAAGTAAGAACAGCAGGAAATACTACATGGAAACCAAGACAGAGGAGATGAGAATGTGATATTTCCGAAAGGCATCCACCCATGAGTCCCACATAGACGTGCCCACCCCTGTGGACACGTCTATGGTCTTTCATTTTCCCAATCAGGGTGTGAAGCCCCTCAGGTGCCTTTGTGAGGCTGCCATCTGCAGCTGTGTTGTTTGGGATAAATGCGTAGCACTGCTTTCCAAACAGCACACACCTTAGCCAACAGCAAGGGCAATTCTGTTCTGGAATGCCAGCAAGTTGGTCATGCACAGCCTCAAATCCTGCCTGTCTTCAGTTTCCTTATTTCTGTGGATATTATTACATTTTTATTTATATTACACCACCAAGAAATGGAGGACTTAAAAGCTGTAGCCACCTTGTCCACAAGCTTCATCTGTTTCCCATTGGTTGTTAAACTGAGGTTTTCTTGATGGTCTCCCAAAGAAAGTTTGAAAAGGAGTTTGAGGTACTTGTAATGCTAATGTATAGCTTAACCAAATCAAGACATTTTGTCCATGGCCTTCCTGTATCCTCAATACTTTTCTTGAGCCTGCGTTTTATAGTTCCATTCTTGGATTAATGGAGAGCCACTAATCCAACACTATAAGAGTGGTGGACACAATGGTTCTTCAAATCCATATGAAACATAATTGTTATGTGTTTTACTAGTTGGTGAAAAAATGTACTCATTATCACTATAAATTTGTCAGGTATACCATATATGGGAATTACATCTTTGCAAAGTGCTTTCGCCACCGTCAGAGCATCTGGATGTTTAGTGGGGAACAACTCTATCCATTTAGAATAGGCATCTATTATGACCAGACAATACTTTTTCCTGCACTTTGATTTAGTTTTATGAAATCCATGTGTATTATTTGGAATGGATATTGTGGTCAAATTTTCTTGTGGACAATGTTTAGGACAGATCAGACACGTTCTGCAAAAAAAATATTCATAAGAGATAAATCCATAGGCAGTGTAATATTGGTGTATCTGCTCCACCATCCTTCCTGTTGAGTCATGTAAAACACCATGTCTCAATATAGCTGCCAATTTACATAGGTTTTTTTTGGTAGGATCGGTTTATTCTCTGGTCATTTTATACGTATCATTTTTTAGTTTTGCCCCATTCTTTTCCCACATCTGTTTTTCTAATTCAGGGCTTTGCTGTTGCATGTCTAAGTATATTTTTGTCCATAATAGTTTGTTCTTCTTTTGCTAACACTTTTATGTCTGCTACTGCTGCTTTTGCTATTTGATCAACTAACCTGTTTCCATTAGGGACCGCATTGGTACCTGTTGTGTGTGCTGCACACTTACAAACTGCTAGTTTAGCTGGCAGCTGTATTGTTTGTAGGAGATCTGTTAGCAAAGAGGCATTTTGATACAGGTTTGTTATAGCAACAGATGCAATATATGTATTGCGCCATGTTTAGGTAATCTGTCCTGTCTAAGCAATCTGTCAATAGTTTTCTAATACAATATACGGCCCGACGCCGTCAAAAATAATAATGAAATATTTTCTGAAGAAACTTTAACATTACTCTACAACTTCGCTTCACTTACTATCCCGGGTTTGTTTGTGTTAGCATTATGTTGCGGATTCCATCTATTTATATGTTGAGGTTAAAATGATTATTTCTGGATTATTTGTTAAATTTGTTTATTTTGTTTCAAAGTATATTCATGGTATTTGGTTTCTTTTTTATTCACCATTGTTTGTCCCTTGTAGATCTGCAGCAGGGCAGGAGAATGGGCCCAGTGTTTCCTTCTCAAATGTCTGGATGATGTCATTAATTACCTTGCTGGGTTCAACCAATTAGAGGGTTTTCTTTGAAGGATTGCTTTGTCTTTTCTTTGAAGTAACTTTTTGAGTTATGTTCTACTACATGGTTTATTTTCCAGACTATTTCATTTTGTAGATGAGTTTGTAAATGAGATTAATAATGTTCTTGTTTTTCTGTTTAGATTTTGTTTTTTTTTTCCTTGTTTACTTGTGGCTTGGTTCACTCAGCTTGCAGGTGTGTTGCCAATTGGCCATAAAAACACTGAATTATTGGAAGCTCAGGATGGATGTCTGAAGCAAATGTGTCAATAAAAGTTATCTGAAGAATCTGAAACCGGTGGTTGGTGCTATTTGTTTGTTCACCTTTAAGACCCGTGACCATACTATTTTACAAAGAGTAGTTTACTTTTCAGATTCTCAATGAGTCAAAACATACATCCATTTCAGCTAAAGAATAATTTCTTAAGAGGAAAAGAGAAAGTTTGGAGAGTAGGCAAAATGATCACCTTTGAAAATGGTGAGAGAAACCTGATCATAAATCGGTTATTTAAAAGGGGTATTATGATCACAGTAGACATAACAAAATAATTATTATAATTATTTTATGAATGATCGTTATAAAAAATGATCATAACATGAATATTTTCAAAGATCAAGCTGGCTCAACTTGAACTTTGAATCAAGTTGAATGAAGACTCCCAACAAAGACTTTGGATGCTGAAACTGAATTAAGGGTGCTTCAACAAACAATTAGTTTGTGGTATGAAAACTTCTTCAGCCAAGCTAATGCCCTTTATATTGTTCCATATTTCCTTCCTACATTTATTTTATTCAGCTTAATTGCACTGGATAAATGACAGATTACTTTTAAAAGACAAACAAATGATCAGACGAAGTGAACCAAAGGCAGAAAAAATTTGACATTAAGAAAAAAAAATCCATAATGTATTTTTGAAGATGTGGGAAAACCCACAAAAGATTTTTTGGAAATATATTCTTCAGAAAAGTGGTGAATTTGTTTCTTTTCAAATGAGTGTCAGCAGTTCATTTGAGCTCATTTGACAGCTCCGGTGCTGGCCGAAACAAACTTTTCATTCACCTTTTCCGCTTTGACCCATTTTTCTAATCTAAGTCCTTTGAATGATTAACAGCAATATATCCTGCAGATCAGTAACTAAGGGAACAATGCTCTGTGGTACAATTGCCTGTAAAATGAATTTATGATTTTTTTTATGGAGGGTTTTGTATGAGAAAAAGGTCATATAAACTTTTTTTATTGAGGTCAGCATGCTGAAATATCACAACCAGGAAATAAAAGCTAACAGAGTTGCTTTCTTGGCTGTCAGCGTGGGCGTTTTTTCACCCTGAGGCAGCAGTCCTGAGCCTCCAGTGGGGGATTTCCACAAGTTTCGGCTCAGCAGGAACAGACAAGATGATTGCCGATAGGATTTGTGGAACACATTCTGAACACACTCACTTATGCGCCCTGAGAACTTTGTTCTCTGACACTGAGTTTAGTTGCAGAGCTTGGAAAAAGGCATAAAATGCTGCCATAACCAACCAAACCCTGATATTTTACACTCACTAAAGATTTTTCAGTGTGTTAAAGGCTTCAGGTTTTTAAACTTGATGAAGCTTGCCATTTTAATGAAGAGAGATGTTTCCCATCAGACATTTGCTGTTGCTAGTCATCTGTTGGGAATTAGCTGAAAGGAGACATGGCACAGTCTGAGAGGATTTCTTTTTCTTTTCAGAACTGCACAGGTGTTTTTGTTTAGTTAAAATAATTTGCAAAGTAAAGTTAAACAGTTAAACAAGAGAAACACAACTAAAGTTATCTGTCTGTCTTCCTATCTATCTATCTATCTATCTATCTATCTATCTATCTATCTATCTATCTATCTATCTATCTATCTATCTATCTATCTATCTATCTATCTATCTATCTATCTATCTATCTATCTATCTATCTATCTATCTATCTATCTATCTATCTATTTATCTGTCTGTAAGTGATTGGAATTATGTTGTACAAAGTCATAGTTAACAAACTTGACTTTTGGATTCTTGTTAATAGTAACCCTAACAGTAATGTCAAAATGTTTTCATTATGTTTGTGTTAGCTTTTGTTAATGGATGCCTTTGTTGGTGATCTAACCCTAACCCTATGTCTCCTCTTATTTCAAGACATGCCCCTGGCCACGCCCAGTCTCTCTACAGACTAATCTGTTTGCTCTGCTGTTCCAGCTGCTTTTTTCCCATTTGTAAAAATGGTTGTTTCCCTCCAGACCGGCACATGGCAAAAAACCGCTGCCACCATTTTGTCAGTACTACTGTCATATAGTGAAGCGAGATGAAGCTTCACTGAGGCTTTCCATCAAACTGTTTGACATATGACCTGACACACCATGGTGCTTCATATGCTCTACTGCAACATCAAAAAGTGAAAATTCCATTTGTTTAAAGCTTTAAATCGAAGAATACATGACTTTTGTGAAGCCAACAAATAAATCCTGAATATTTTCTGGTTTTATGATACAAAGGCTGGACCAGACGGAAAACTGAAAACAAATTGAGGAGCTTGTTACTTTGTAACAATTGTTATGTCACAAGAGACAACATATAATTGCAATTAACATTTATTTTTATGCTTAAAAAGATATATTTTTTGCCATATTATTTAACTGTGGTATCTTGTCTTCTATATAAATGCCTCCACCCAGATTAGCTTCTTTCATTGCATTAAAGTTCATTTGAACTTTGCCTTTTAAAACATCATAAAGTAGGTAAAACAAATTAGACCAATAGGTCCACTGTGTTGATTTTTTTAAAATCATCATATAAAGTAAATTAGGAGATATCAAAATGTTGCCAGACATGACAAATTGTGATCCATTGCAAAAATGGTGCTGAAATAAACTGCAAACATGCACATAATAAAGGCAAGAAAATGTCATGGGGTATATTTTGATTTATTAGCAAACTGACAAACCAGTTCCTTACTGCCTGACTGAAAAGCTTCAAACGTAACTGCCTGTACCATCAACCACCAGAATAGTTCAGGTCTGGACTGAGGAGGCCTCCTCTGCACTTCAGGACTGCTTTGAGCACACAGACTGGAGTGTGTTCAGGGACGGAGCAGACTTGGAGGAATACTCATCGTCCGTTCTGTCCTATATTCAGTTCTGCACTGATGCTGTCCTACCTGCTAAGACCATAAAAGTGTTTCCAAACCAGAAACCATGGCTGGACAGCACAGTACGGGCCCTGCTGAAATCCCGGGATGCTGCCTACAGATCTGGAGACAGTTTGGCTTATAGCAGGGCCCGGTCGGAACTGAAAAAAGGAATTAAGCAGGCCAAGCTCCAGTACAAACAGCGGATTGAGGAACACTTCATCAATAACAACCCCAGTAGCATGTGGAGAGGCACCAGGACCATGACAGACTACAAACACAGCACTCAGCTGACCAGCCGCGACCCCACCCTGCCTGACACCTTAAACAGCTTCTTTGCCCGCTTTGACACAGTGGGCAGCAGAGAAGCTGTACATCTACCCCGACTGGAAGAGCAGTACCAGCCTCTCGTCCTGCAGCAGCACCAGGTGACGTCCACCCTGAGGAGGATCAACACCCGCAAAGCTACAGGACCGGACAAGGTGTCAGGCCAGGCGCTGAAAACGTGCGCCGACCAGCTGGCAGGAGTGTTTCTGGACATTTTCAATCTGTCCCTGCAGTTCACCATGGTTCCTGAGTGTCTCAAGTCTTCCACCATCATCCCTGTACCGAAGAAGACGACCATCACCAGCCTGAACGATTACCGGCCCGTCGCTCTGACCCCGGTGATCATGAAGTGCTTTGAGAGGATTCTTCTGAGGTACATCAGACACTTCATCCCTGCAGACCTGGACAGCCTCCAGTTCGCCTACAGAGCGAACCGGTCAACAGAGGATGCTGTCTCCATCACTCTGCACACAGCCCTGACCCATCTGCAGCATCCCAACACCTACGTCAGGATGCTATTTGTAGACTTCAGCTCAGCATTTAACACCGTCATCCAGACAAGCTGGTGCTGAAGCTACTCAAGGTGGGGCTGCCTGCTTCACTGTGCCACTGGATCAGAGACTTCCTCACTAACAGGCCTCAGGTGGTGAGAATAGGGTGGCTCAACATCGTCCCCACTGGTCCTCAACACAGGCACGCCACAGGGCTGTGTGCTCAGCCCAGCTCTCTTCACCCTGTTTACACACGACTGCGTTGCCATCCACCCCACCAACACAGTCGTCAAGTTTGCGGACGACACAACAGTAGTGGGTCATTTCAGACAACAACGAGACCCACTACAGAGAGGAAATTCAGCAGCTCACTCAGTGGTGTTCAGCCAATAACTTGGTGCTGAACACAGGGAAGACCAAGGAGGTCATTGTGGACTACAGAAGGTCCAGGAGGACGGATCACACTCCCCTTCTCATAGATGGAGAAGAGGTGGAGCCTGTGGACAACATCAAGTTCGTGGGCCTCCACATCACATCTGACCTCTCCTGGAATACCAACACCTCCCACCTGGTGAAGAAGCACAACAAAGGCTCTTCTTCCTCAGGAAACTGAGACGTGCTGGACTTTCCTCACGGCTGCTCGTGAACTTTTACAGGGCAACGATCGAGAGCATCCTCTGCCTCAACGTGACTGTGTGGTATGGTGGCTGCACAGCACTGGAGAGGAAACAACTGACACGGGTGGTGAGAACAGCACAAGGCATTGTGGGATGCCCCCTCCCGGACCTGGACTCTATTTACATAGGCCGGGTCAAGAAGAGAGCTGGATCCATAGCCATGGATTCCAGCCACCCGGGCCACAGTCTGTTTGTGCCGCTGCCATCAGGCAAGCGGTACAGGAATACGGACTACAACAAACAGACTGAGAAACAGTTTCTTCCCCACAGCCGTCAGAGCCATTACTCCCTGCCGCCCCCTCCCACACATATCATAACCTCACATACACCCCCCTGCCCCACACAGCCATATTGTTCTGCACTTGCACTGTCACATCATCTGCACTTTACCATAATTGGACCTGCTGCTTCTTCTTTGGTGTGGTTGAGTGCCTTTAGTTAATTTAGTTGTATATATTATTATTATTGTGTGTTTGTTTATTTAATATTGTATTTGACTTTTTGCACGGGAGTTGCAATAGAAATTTCGTTGAATCCTGTTCAATGACAATAATGCTATTCTATTTATCTATTCTATGGTACAGGCAGTTACCATATGTTGATTAACTTGTATAAAAATACACCTGGATTACTTGACGCATGTCTTGAAGCCTCGACAGAAGAGACATCACTAATATGGAGGCAGGATGCAGTTCTAAAACTCCTTCTGTTCTCTGGTTGGTCAGAGCATCTTGAGAAATCCATCTCAGTGGGAGAAATCCCAGACAGAGCACTGAAGGGAGATGGGAATCGTGCACAATTGTGAAGAACAGTAATGGCAGGCGAGTAACCAGAGTTAACTGTTTGGATTCAGGTGAAGTTTGACAGAGCCTTTAGACTTTTATGGTGGAATGTCTGCTGGTGTTTCCAGAGATTGGAGTGAGGGAGGGATTAATCTGATATGGACCTCTTCCTTGCAATTGATGTCAAGCCATGATCTTTTCATCTAATCTGCTCTACTCCCCCATCATTACTATCCTTGTGTTTGCTCAGTGTGTTTTTCAATGAATTTTTGTGTGTGATGTGTGAAGTTGATTTTAAAAACAAACGGTTTGCTTTTGACAGGGGCTGAACATGTGGCATCTAAATGAACCCTAAACAATGAAAAACAAAATGACAGGGAAGCAAAAATGGAGGAGGTGAAGCGGTTTGTCTCAGGTTTCTGTACGTCTGCACACAGCAGTCATACTGAATCCAACATGTCAACATAACTACCAAAGTCACATTACAGCCCACGCTCTTGAGCTTCAATGTCAATGACACTTGGTTTTCAAAAATGCTTTCTAATTTAAAACTGAAAAGTGCAGCATGCATTTATTCTGAGAGCTCTTTCTTTATCTAGTAGAATCAGTTGCACTTTAGAATTCATCGGCATGAAAAACCAAAAGCCACCTGTGAGTAAATTAATCTGTATAGCCTCAGATGTTATCTGTACATCTCAGAGATTTATTAGAGAGTGTCGGAGCAGAAATACGTTAAAGCGTTGTTTATAAGGGAAAAGATTTCTGGCGCCAGAAACGTCGATCTGACCCGATTTTATCTGGAAAGTACAAAATGTTGGACCAAAACTCGAGTTGGAAAGTACACTGTTTAGATAGATAAGAACAAATATTATTATTAATTGACTTGTTTTGCAGTTCTGAGATGGAGCAGATGTTCAGAAAAGAGGTCAGTCAGAAATTCGTGGAAACTCCAACACACACTCAGTCAATGGGCAGCCAGAGTCTTGACGCAAAACCGACGTCATTGGAAGCTATAAGAATGTCTGTAGACAAAGAACGGGAGATTTTGGGGACTTTTGATTTTGAGACTTTGAGATTTGAGAAACAATGTTTATCCGTGGTAGAATGTGTAAATAAATCTCCCGACCCGTCGTGGCTGGCAGTAAGAACTCGTCTCTGTGGTTTGTTATGTTTATCTATATATTTGAGAGTTTTTTCGTCTCACAATTCTCCAATAAGAGCAGCAAAAAACGATCATGGAGGACAAGAACAGCAGATAGCCCAAGGAATATGTTATGGCAAAGTCCAAAGAATAAATTATAAAATCATATCCTACGCTCTGTTGAATCGATCATCGATTCAATTTCCGGCCAACCGTAAGTCATACCATGTCTAGCTGTGTTTCCATTACAAATGTGCTCAAAACTTTGGCTATATTCCGCCAATGCTGAAAAAAACACAATTTAGCTATTTCTATAATGTGTCCAATCTGTCCATTTCTTGGGAGGGTGATGTACAACCTGAAAGTAACAGTGTTTTATTACCTCCAGATTTGGTGGAGCTGGAGTAACCTGGTCCACTTTGGGAGGCAGCGTTTCTTAGTGTGTCACCTTCTTGTCAGGAGAGGATGACGATGAGCTTGATCCTGGGCTGAACCTGATTTGTAGTCAAAGTAGCTGATGTTACAGTGCAGATTATTTGACTGCATTGTAGGGACAGATTTCTATGGCAGATTATTTCACTTTTGACAAGATATTATAAGCTAAATAATCTTTCAGTGCAACGAGTACATGTTTTCTTAAAACAAGACCCCATATCTTGCTGAAAAGTTACTTGTAAGTTAGTTTTGTCTTATTTCAAGTGTACTAAGATATTTTCACAAGAGAATAGACCAAAATATTTATAAGACTTTATGTTTTTGCAGCAGGCCTTGCAAAAGTATTTTGCTGCTTAAACTTTTCCACATTTTGTTACTTTTTAATATGATCCAGAGCATGGTTCTCAAACTGTTTTATTCATAGAAATCTGAATAATTTGCTATACATTTGTATCCAAGCCTCCTGAGCCAATACTTTTCAGTCTCATTTTTGTTCTTTGTTTTTTTGGGGGGGTTTCTGAAAGAAAAAAAATCCACTCCACACACCTGTTTTATTCTTCTAACCTTTTTTATTGTGAATAATAACAATCATGTGTACAAAGATAAATCAAGGTTGTAAAAAACAATTATAGAAAAATATCTGTCTGTGTATCCATTAAACAATCATCAGCCACTCCAGCGCAGCGTCCGGCGGTCAGAGAACAAACTGAAATGCAAAGCAGACCATCAAAACAAACAGTCCAGCTGAGTAGACCAGGGGAGTCACATTTACAGAGCAAGAACACAGAATCTTACCAAGTAATTTTGTTCTAGTTTCTATTGAAAATATCCTACTATCCTTGCAATAAGACAAAACCAATTTAAAATGAATTTTTCAGCAAGAAATAGGAGGAGGTGAAGCAGTTTGTCTCAGGTTTCTGTACGTTGCTTTAAGTGAATAAATTCTTAATATTAGTGAAAAATGCTAGTTTCACTGGTAGATTATTTCACTTATGGAAAAATGTCATGCTATAAGTGAAGTAATCTTCCAATGGAACTGGTACTTTTTCATCAACATTAAGAAATTATTGACTTGAAACAATCATATTTTTGCTGAAAAATTCATTTTCAGTTGGTTTTGTCTTATTGCAAGGGTACTGGGGTATTTTCAATAGAAACTAGAACAAAATTACTTGGTAAGATTTTGTCTTTTTGCAGACAAAATCCCCAAAAAGTAGTGTATACAACAATATACAGACAGGATTCAATGTAATACTGCTGGAACTCCTCATCATAGAATATTGTAACACATTTCAGAGCCCTGAGGGAAATCCTTCCTGAAGTAGCTCTCCTCCACAGGCTGGATGTAGGGGTAATCTGTGGGGGGGTAGTAGGGGGTGTACTCATCGAGGGGGGTGCTCTCCGGCTGGGCTGGCCAGCAGCCAGCCATATTGTCCTGATGGGGGCTGCAGAACTGATACGGGTAGCGTTTTGAGAGGAAGCCGTGGAAGGTGGTCTCCATCCTGGTGGGTGAATCATAGCAAGACGAGGAGGAAGAAGAAAATGAGTCCTGCGGGGAGTAGCTGTTGGGATCCAGGGGGGTGTAGAATGTCAGGGACTCTGACGAGGAGCAGGCTGCCTGGAAGAGGAGAGGAATCGACCAGCAGATGTAGAGCGTTAGTCTGAGTAGAAGTTGTCATGGAAACAGGACACAGTGAGAAAAAGTGAGAATTTAACTCTGTGGGATCCAAGTCTGATCAGAAAATGTTTGGTCACGCCACAAAATAGTGTGAAAATCACCCTGCAGTCAGTGCAGCCTTTACTTACAACTGTAAGTAAAGGCTTACAATTTACATATTGTAAATTGTGTCTATTATTGGAGATAGAATGTATACATTTAGTTTTAACAAGGTCTGAAATATGGTTAAAAGTGAAAGAGTCTAGATTTTTTCCTACATTTGCCTTCCTCACATGCACATCTCTTTTACTCTGAGTATGTTATTTTTTAAAGGTTTTTGTGGCTCTAATGATCTTTATTTGACAGTTGTCAGACAGGAAAGTGCGTCATGAGAGAAGGTGACAACATGGAAGTCATTGCACCAGGAATCGAACCTGTGGCAGCAACATCAAGGACTGAGGCGTCCGTGTAAGTCACGCATTACCTCTATATTTGGGCTGAATCTTAGTTTGACTGAAAGTAGAGGCCAAAAATATAGAAACAAAGATGTATTACCAACATATTAAAATAACAAATGGCATCCTGACCTTGTGGGGTCAGGATAGGCTGATGCCTATTTCCAGCTAGCGATCTGGGTGAGAGGCGGGATACCAGTCTGTCGCAGGGCAACACAGAGACACACAGGACCAGTCTTGTATAGTAACAAAGTAAAAATACTTCACTACTTTACTTAAGTATATTTTGGAGTACTTCATATGAAAATTTTTGATAACTTTCACTTTTACTTCATTACATTTCCAAACTTAATTTCATACTTTTACTCCGATACATTTTCAATGTGTGGTTTAGTTACTCGTTACAAAAAAGCAAGAGAGAAACGCAAATGTTTTGATCCCACCTACTGATTGACTGAAACAAAGCCTGCTTGCCTGGGCTTGTTCATCACCACCAATAGGATGCACAGGTTTCACCTCCCCACCTGCGTCAAAAAGTCCAGCAAACAGTCTGATTGGTCAGTGCTCCGTTCGTGTAGGTTTTGCCGTTAAAATGTTTGTTTGTGCAGCTTTGGTTTCCGAGATATTAAAATGATTTTTTAGGTCATCCAGAGTTCACCATCCCCGCATTTTGCTCCAAAACAAACCAAAGTGGGCTGGTTCGTTAATGCTCCGTTTGTGCAGGTTTGTGCCGTTAAAACAAACGCAGCAAAGTTGTTTTCAATTTGGATTTTGACTGTTCCAATATCCGGTGTGAGCGGCGTCTAGCTCGAGGTTGATCCGATTTATGAACGCTATTTTCGGCCAGCCGGTCTCTGGTCTCCCCCTTCCTCAAGGTGTCGGAGTTTCACTCAGGGAGAGTCAACAAATTTTACATCCAAACTCTCCAGAGAAACTAATTGAAATAGATTTCTTGCCTTGTGACCAACTGACAAGAAATTCATGCTGTTACACGAGACACACTGTTCTCTAGTGAATTTTTAGTCATACTCAATATTTTCAGTAATTGTAATCTTAAAAAGTATATATTTTGGATGGCCTAAAAAATCATTTTTAATATCTTTTTAATAACCAAAGCTGCACAAACAGAGCACTAACCAATCAGAGTATTTGCTGGATTATTTGAGTAGGTGGGTGTCAGCTTCATGGAGGTCTGTTTCGCTTCTCCCATTAAACACCAAGTTAACTAAAAGCTCTCCCTCTTCAGATGTCAAATAAGCTGCATTTCCCTCCCAATTCTTTTTTTCTTTTGCATAATGACCAGTTGTGTTCACCTATAGTTTATGAAGTAGAGGAATCGTAACGGGGTTTTTTCTTCATGTTGGCCGCATTTTCTGTACTGACTATTTATTTTTCTCATTTTCAGCACTGACCTTATTGAAAGGAAAAATGTAAGGCTTACAAAAACTTTGTATTTTCTGTCTTGGAGGGTTTACTAAGAAGCTGGTTCAGTTGTAAAGCAGGTTAAGTTAACCTAAAGCAGGTTAAGTTAACCTTGTGGTTTAGGTAAAGCACCTAATTTTCTTAACTAAATGATGCCTGCAGGTTTATCTATTAGCAGGTTTCATTTTGCCTGCACTTGGTTGTGTACATTATTTTACGTGTATTTAACAAGTTTACCAAAATATAAAATGTCATTCAACTGCATTTGACTTGTTTTACTTTTTACTTGTACTTTTAATTTAATTACTTGAGTTCATCCATTTACAGTCATTTCCATACTTAAGTACAAGACATTTCAGATACTTTAAGAGTAAAACTCAAGTAACATTTCAATCAGTGACTTTTACTTTTACCAAAGTCATATTTTGGAGCAGTACCTATACTTTTACTTGACTCTGAGATTTCAGTACTTTATACAACACTGGACAGGACAAACAACCAAGCACACACACACACACACACACACACACGCACACACACACCCAAACACACACACACACACACACACACACACACACACACAAACACACACCGACACCCATGCCGAGGGAGAATTTAGAGAGACCAGTTATGTTATGTTTTTGGACTGAGGAAGGAAGCCAGAGTACCCAGAGAGAACCCACCATGCATGAGAACATGGAAACTCCATGCAGAAAGACCCCAGGCTGGGACTCGAACCCAGGACCTTCTTGCTGCAAGAAACACTGTTGCAGTTGGCAACAGTGTTGCCAACTGCCCCACTGTGCAGCCTGCACTCTAAACTCACATAATTATAATAAGATTCTTTTATATATTTTTAATATGTTTTTTTTATTATTATTATTTTAGTTTTATGATTGATGTTAGCATCTTATTCAAGTAACTTAGCAATTTTGGTTGTTGGTTGATATCTTGTTTCTTTGTCTTTTAAGCACACTGAGTCTAAAATGTGTTTTTTATTCTGTGATTTACTGAAACTTTCTGATAACTGAACTTGGATGGTCATGTTCTCGCGTTAATTTTGCGATAAACTGACGTAAAATGTGGAGTCACACAAAAGTTGTAAATAAAAATAAGAGTGACACTTTTAACTTTGTATTTGCTACAAATAGAAGAGATGCTTTTCATGGAGGAAGACTCGGAGACTCACCATCCCTTGGCCGTAATAATCCACGTCTGAGGAGATTGCGTGACTCCAGGGCAGCGGGGAAGATGTGGGCTGAGCAGGCAGGGAGTTGTAGTCCATGGCTCCTCTGGAACTGAAACTGTAGTCGTTGCTGGGCAACATCAAGTCCCCGAAATGGTGCTGCTGGGGGTCGCTGAACGCGCTCGCATGCATGTGCAGGCTGCACGAGCTCTTAGTGACAGGGAGGGAGGGCGCGCGCAGCTGCGGGACTCGAGAGCTCATATCCGCCGGAGGGGAGGCAGGAGGAGGGTCCTCGTGACGGCCTAATGAGATCAGATTAAAAAAAAGAGAGATATTAGTGCAATTAATCCGCAATAACATGAGACAATGCGGCACGCTGGCGCAGAAGCAGCTGTCCTGTCTTCCTCTGGTCAGATCGCAGCATGCTGTCTGCGCTCCAACTCTATTTCCAGTTGCAGCAACTGACATTCTGGAGCGTTTAGGCTTAGAGGTGACAATAATTTACAGCAATTGCATTCCGACAAGCCTTGAAAGGCCGAGGCTCATCTGAGAGCTGTGCTCTGCGGGGTCAGGGCAGCTCAGGCAGGATCCTGCCTGTCAGTACCGGGGCGTGCAGCGCGCTGCCCGGGATCTGAGAGCAAGCTGCTTTTGGTATCAGTGGCAGGGCAGACGCATGACTTCAGATTTTATAGAGATAGACTGAAAAGAGTAAAATGAATGCAGCTATAAAATGTTCTGAACTTTGATATTTCACTTACTTTGGGGCACGGAGAGACAAAGTTCCTTTTGCTCGAAGTAAACCTGAAGAAACAGTCAGCCAACCACCAGGAGGATAGTTGGATCAGATGGAGAAGGAGGAAATGGACAGTTAGAGTTTTGTACAGGTTTTCCGTACATGTCGTCATCTTCCCTAAATTATTTTATGGCAAAAAGAAAATGTGGTAATTTAATTTACTTTGCAATAAATAAATACATATCAAATCAATATTTTTGCTTAAAAATTTGAATCACTTTATTCTAGAAAGGTGACAATATTACTTTTCAACATTTTCCAGATTTGCTTATTGCCGCAAGGGCAGTTAGTGATTAACTGGGTCAGGTTCCTGCAGGCAGGTGTGTGCGCGCGCGTGTGTGCGTGCATGTTTTGTGTTGTAATGTTTACCGGTTGGGGTTTTCTGCTGGCCTCCTTTGCTCTGTGCTTCTGCAGCAGCTCTTTGACCGTGGTCTTCACCCGGACGCCCTGGTACACCCGTGGCTTTTCTGCGCAAAGAGTCGGACTTGTTTACCAAACACACATCTGCACACACAACTGGCTTCTCATCAGCAGCTCCCGATGAGGGGAAGAGGAAGGCCTTTCTGAGATTAAACATCTAAACGCTCACAGCTATTAAATAAGTAAATTAAAGTTCCTGTCTTGTGTTTCATCTTTTACTCCGTTCTATAATAATAATAATAATAATAATAATAATAATAATAATGTCTGCAAGTACATTTTAAAATTGTTTGTATTTTGAAAGTTTTCTCTGCGTGAAGCCCATTTGCCTCACTCCCTGCGCTCTTGGCCACAGACTCCTTTCTGCGCTCCCGGCTGGCAGCGCATTTTCTCGGCGTTTCCTCAAACGCCCCTCTGCTGGCTGACTCTCAGACTGAGGCGCTTTTCTCATCTGTTGAATCCCTACTCCGCGCAGACCAGGTGGAAAAGAAAGGAATGTAAATCGGCACAAAATACCGCCACAGTAAGTACTTATTTCTACGAAAATCGCGCGCGGGATGGCTTAATTTAACACATTTATTACGGTTTACTACGGTTAAATGATGTTGTTAATTTGTGCAGCTGATCTTAAAAAGGCTTTGCAAACAGTTAATAAAGCGATCGGACCATGAAACCTAAAAAATACTATCAATATTTAGTCGTGCTCCTCAGAAGTTTAAAAGTGCATAAATGCACTGGGTGTGTGTCGACAAAAAATACTCAGGAATTTTCTTCAGTTTCATGATGATCAGATGTGTTGTGGAAAGAATATTTCAGCCATTTCATGTAAGGGTTGTTTACAATTCAAACTCTCAATCAACTCTTCTCCAGAATCACTTATTTTATTTAAATCCCCCCTCACCCTTTCTTTGACTGCATGACAGTATAAACAGACGACGTTTGTACAAGGGATAATTGACAGGATTTGTAAAACAAAGTAATAACGAAGCTTAGAAAGCGTTAAATAAAGCGTTAAATAAAGCGGTGCATATGCTTTCTATATGCACCGCTTTCTATGGTGCATATGCGCGCGTAATTTGGCCTCAAAAGCGCAAATTAATGGATTGTTGAAAAAATTTGTTAAGACACAAAAGACTTGGGATCAAAACCTCCTCTGATAAATATTCATATAGTTAAATGCTTCTCTTTGATTTGTTTTAAACATTGGGAAATAGTGGGCTAAAATGACACATCCCACTCAAACGCCCTGTTACGCACAAGCAGTTCGGGCAGAGCGCTGATGTCTTAAATCTTAGCTCCACCGGCAAATCACCTCGATCAAAAATGTGTGCAAAAAAACTCTCATCTACGTGTCCTAGAGTGCGTCAACGAAATGCTCAGGCTGAACTAATACGTCCTGTAAAATTGATAAAAGTCTGTTAAGCCTCAGGAGCTGAAAGTCCGCAGGATACATCCAGCTTCAGAGGCATGCAGCCAGGTGGCAATTAAATATAACACTCCCCAAATAAGGTTGGAAAAAGATGTTTCCACATTCAGAAATTATTGTAAACGTGCATAAAAGTGAACATCTAGAAAGAAAACAGCCATCCATGTTTTCTCCTCCCTCCAACATGTCCTTACTTTCACTCACAAACATCTATTTCTATAACCAACATCAGCATTTCCTTTTTTTCTATTCTTTTTAACAGGACAAAAGCCAAATAATGAGAATCTTCAAATAGAAAAATCCAACACATAACTCACCAGACATGATGGCTGAGAGGAGGAGAGGATCCCTGGAGAAGACCTTTGGATATCCACAAGTTCTGTACTGCCTCAGCAAAATGGCCAAGAATGAAATTTCTATAAAAGTCTCCAAAAATAACAAGTCTAATGTGTTCCAGTGGGATCAGAGCATTCAACAATATTGTAATAAAGCTGGGGAGATATTAGTTTGAGATTTTCTCCCTCCATGCCTACTATTTAAAACCCCTAGAACTCAATGATTTGACAATGATTTGATTGCGCGTTACTTACAATTTGAATATTCAGAAGCATCGCTCTCAAATCAATTTTTCAATAAAAATAACTACCCAAGGACTTTGTAAAAGCCCCACTTTAATGTAATATAGCTGTGTTTTATGTTTTGGTGAGGAAAAAACCACACTTTTATCAATTTTATGCTCCTTTTGGCATATCAGAGCACCACAGCCCTTATTACACACACCAGCTATAGATGATGCTTTTTGCACAGATTTAAAGGTGAATTTCATCCCAAATCTGACCTCACATATCCACTGATGGACCACGTGCACAAGAAATGTGTGAAATTTTCATTTTTAAAGGTTTTATGGGAAAGAAAAACGCACAAAAGTAGGATAGAAGGGGGCGGGGCAAATGGCAGCAGCCATCTTTGCCATGCAGGCCTTGAGCTGCTGCAGCAAGTGGTTCCAGAGTTCTGACCTGCTGCAGGGCGGGAGGCACTGAGCTGCTCTGCTGACAAAACACAGTTCAACAAAAAAGCACATTTGTGTTTTGTTTTTTTATTTACTGAAGCTTGTTAACATACCTTCTCTTTGATCACATATTAAGACATTTATCCAATAAAATCACAAAAACATAGTAAATATATGTGAAAATGTTGTCCACATATTGTTCATAAAATAACTGTTGATGTGCTTAACATTTAGCACATCTTATTATTAAAACATATTTAGTGGTTTCTAATCATTTTCTTTAATTTTCCCTGAATATGAAAGAGCCCATTTATTTCATGTAGTGTAATTATCATAACACCCACTGCATGCTCATCAATATAGTAGTTATATCTATTTTGGTTTGGTCGACGTAAAGAAATTTTATATGATAATAATATGAGAGGAAAAAAAATAATAAATATATATATATATATTCGTGTTTTTTGAATAAATAAATATTATATATATATATATATATATATATATATATATATAATATATATATATATATATATATATAGCAATAGCTGCATATATATATATAATATATATATATATATATATATATATATATATATATATATATATTTTTTTTATTATTATTTTTTTGAATTTATTTATTTAATCAGAAAGTCTCGTCCTCTGCTTCTCTCCGCCCACTTTTGCTCCTCTCGCGGCACCGTAGCGCCATCTTGCGGTGACATGCCTGAACCTTTGCCGAGTTATCACCAGAGCAGAAATGATAATAATGCGGCAAAAATGCAGGGGAGTAAATTATTTTCTACTTATACTGTATATGAAGTATCTTTACCATGTCAAACCTTCTTTAACATTTGGACTCTATAATGTTGGTTTACATGATAAAGAACCAACTATTATTCTTAAAAATTAAGAATATTTTTTATTCTTGTATATAGGGTTATATTTAACCCTAACCCTATAAATAATGGGTTAGTCTGATCCTGGTTCTTAATGCTCTTTTTTGAAGTTTGATTAGTGACTGTTGTGCTGTTTTGTAGTTATTTACCCAAATCTCTCTGGAGTCACTTAAATAAGGTAAAACTAAAGAACAGTGCAGAACTAAAATTCTGCACTGTTCTTTAGTGCAGAATTTAGCTGAAGGCTGTTTCTGTGTCTGTGAACAAAAAGATGCTTTTCTTACTGAAACTATGATAGACCCACTTCATGATCTGTGAACTGAAATAGTAAAACCCGTTCACTTTTCCATAGATGGACAAACATTCTTGTTTAAAGAAAAAAAGACCAACAGCTGCATAATGTTCAGATAAAGTAATGTTCAGTATGATTTTAAAATACAGTTCAGGTTAAGGACTAGTTTTTATGAGTCTTTTACCTGAACTTATACTTTGACAATAAAAAGAGTTTAGTAAAATTTAAGATTTTCTTTTCTTTTCCAGGGGAGCAGACTCCACTAAGACTGTCACTCCACAGCTGCATGTATCTCATTAATGTTAGCAGATGTTGGCAGGTATGATGTAGTCTTGAGATTCTGTTTCAAACTGAGTACATCCACCTCTGGAAAACATTAAGGTTCTCTGATTTTACTCTTTATAAGTATATGTTTGAGTAAAATGAACATTGTTCTTTTATTCTATGAATTACTGACATGTCTTTTAATTTTGTTTGTGAATGTATGTGAATAAGCAGTTACATTTACAAAACGCACAAATGAATATCTTCTCATGGGTCTTCACCCTGCTGGGAGCTAAGCACCCCTAAAGGTCAAATCCTAGAATCGCCCCTGGTAATAGCCACCAAGTCTATAGAGGGAGTTGAAAGTGCTTGGGATGAATAGGAAAGTCATTGTAAAGGAAAAACATGCTCTTGTAGGAGTGCTTGAGGGTAAGTGAGCCTTACCCTTACCTTCAACCAAGCATTACGGGACCAAATGAATCAGAATCTGCGTTTGGTTCTGTTACTGCATCAGAACCACTTTTAGTATTTTAGAAATATCAAATATTTCTACCAAAATATTTGGTAGAAATATTTGGTAAATATTTCTACCAAAATATTTTTTGGTAGAATATTAGAAACGTAAGATTTTTCTGAGGAATGTTACAATTGCATGGTTCACATAGTCAAGAAATGTAAGCAACTGTTATTTGAAACATCTATAAAAGAGCAAAGTGATTTGATTGATCATTTGAGGCTACATGACGAACAAAAGTGAGGAAAGCAGTGAAGTAAAAGCTCTTTTCCAAAACATGTCTATGACCGCCAGAAAATCTGGGTGAATAAGGAGGACTTTAAAGATGTCCGCTTTACAGAGCCCAACGCCTTGACCTGCTATGCGAATGATTTTAATGATCTTATTGAACCCTTCTTTGAGCTCTTTGGCTAGAAATGAGTCAACTGTGTCATGACCTGAAGGCACAAACTGAAAATAGAGAATATCTATGCCCAACTGAAAACCATGAATGAGTCCATCAACAAGAAAGTTAAACTCTGTATCTTCTGGAGATGAAATGTAAGGGTAGGAATGAGAGCAATCACCTTGATTTGGAGTAAAGATATAATTTTAGTAAATTTACAGTGGAAGTAGGGTTGTGAGGTCAGAATATCCTTGCGTAGACACCTTCACAAATTAGCAGGTATGCAGCAAATTGTAGCTGGAGACTGAGCTGCCAAGATAGGTGAAATTATTGCAGCTCACCCTGTTCCCCTGGTACAGGAGCTTCGTTTGTCGGCACCCTCAGAAAATTGGTGAGTTTACAAGAGGGTTGATGTCTGAGATTTGGGTTAATATGAAGCAGAGGGGCAGAGGGAGAGTGCCAATCAGAGGCTGAAGAAGTGCAAGATGAGGAATGAGGATGATGAGGGAGAGTAATTGAACAAACAGTTGCTGGATGAGATGTAGCATCACAGAAACTGCGAGAAAGATGTGCAGGCAGCAAAATGGGGCAGTTATTCATGGTAAGGGAAACCCAGAACATCCTCTGATTAAATTGTTGAAAATCGCCTTCTACCTGGACTGCAAAAAGAAGGTGATGTTGATGGAAGCCTGAGTCTCCACATCGGAGAGTCATGTCAAGAATAATGGAGAGTTAGTCATCAAATTCGGACCTGCGAACTGAATACTAGAGTGTATGAAATTTCTCTTGAGGAAGCCAGTAGCCTTCGAGGTTTGCAGCAAGATGTTGAGCATTTTCTATAATTCTATTGTTGAGTGTCATGTCAGGTTCGACCGCCTGATAAAGTAGACTGGTACTGTTCTGTAGATGACTAAATCAGACAGCTTGCTGCTGCTGGTGTTTGGCTGAAGTTCAGAAGGTAGCGCACATCACTATAGTTCTATAGTCCCTACAGTGACTCTCTGAAGTTCAGAGACTAGACAATGAAATACTGTTGTTATTTTATAAATCACTGAATGGTGATTTGCCACATTACGTAAAGATCTGCTGTTGTATTGACCTTCCTGAATTCTTGGGTTTTCAGATTGCAAACTGTTCTGCATTCACAAGCAATCTGCTTCTATGCACCACGAATGTGGAAACACTTTCAGAAAACTGCAAAACTATTGAAACACTGAATTCCTTTAAATTCAGACTTAACTCTTTAGAGTTGCTGTTAAAACATTATAACATTATGTGCAATACTGGCACAAGACAACTTTTTATATTTCAATTAAGTTTTTTTTTTCTCATAATGTAAAGCACTTTTGAACTGCCTTGTTGAAATGTGCCAGAACTTGATGACTTGACTGTGGAACTTTTGGAGATGATTACGCAAATAAAGATTCTTCATAAATTGAGAAAATTATGAACCAGACACGAGACTAATTTGGGAAAGCAGAACATCTTCGGTCAGAGACTTCTTCTGATTCTGTGTAGAACGGATTGCTCCGGAAGATTTTTCCTGGTAACAGGCGTCAACATCATTTAGAATTTGATGGCAAAATGAAGGTGAAACGGAACAAGGATGTTAAGTTGAGTTATTGCATGAAAGGGACAGAAGGGGGAGCTCTGATTACGCATGTTAAAAATATGTTTGTGAAGCTTTGGAGGTTAAAATGAAACAATTGTCCAGACAAGAGCTTTGAAGCTCAGAGAGGATGCGGGCAGAGAATGTAATACGACCTGACTCCCACTAGGGGAGCTACAGGAGAGAGTAGAGGCGGAAATGATGTCACCAGAGACATTGAAGATGAGCGACGATCCGGAACTTGAGGCCTCGACAAGTTGATTCGCCTGCGATGGAGCCCTGGGATGTTGATGTGTTGGTGTTGTTTGGCTGAGTGACTCCAAAAGGTGGCAGAGGCCCGGAAGAACAAGCCTGATGGCTTATTCCTCAAGCGGTCTATGGCCAAGTGATTGGAATGTTGTTGGAGGTGAAAGATGAACCTCGGACGGATGTTGAAGTAATGCCAATGAGCCACAGTCACTTTTTGACTGGAATTGCTGACATAAATCATAGTTTATATAGTATTCTCGTTTTATGACCAGTACCTGTAAACTTAGCTGTTCCTTAAAGGCCTCAGAGGTTTGCCTGACAACATTAGACAAGAAAAAGCTCCACCCAGACCCAAGAATACATCAGACAGGTCAGAGTAAGGTTCGAAAACAACATGCCAAGCTTTGAACATCCAGCCTAATCTGTCTAGTTCATTATCTAAACTGGATAAGTCGAGTTTAGGGACAGATCCAGTTAGTTAGTTATGGTCGTTCCATAACTAACAGAGGTAAGAAAAGAAAGAAAGTATGAAGTCCTGTTGGTAGTTTTGTAGGCGACATAAGCCAATTGATGTCAATATTCAGCATTGATATCAATGTATCAATTCATGTATCAATCATTCAGTCTAATCTGTTTAAATAGATGGAAGCTTCCAATCTACCTGAGCTTGAGTTACTGTGGAAAAAATAGGTATGAAACAAATCAGTCTCTAGTTCAAAGCTGGAAAACTGCAGTGAAAATAGTTTTCCAGCACTGAGGCACTGACTCAGGCCAGCTGAACTCACAAACCTGCAGATGCTTTTCAGAGTTTTACAAATATGAATCTAACACTAAAGTTGTCATCTGGTTCCCTTCTATTCCATATGCCCAGAGTCAGAATCAAAGATGGAGAAACAGCATTCAGCTTCTATGCTCTACTAATATTGAACAAACTTCAGAAAACTGAAAAACTGTAGAAATATTGAGCTTCTTTTCATCAAAGCTAAAACCCATCCGGCTAGAGTTGCCTTTGAGTCTCAATGACTCAAAGGCAATAATAAATGGAATATCGATCAGTTTACATGATGTATAGTTGATGTATGTTTTTTGTTTCATAATCAGTTATTGTATTTTGTTTTATGGTGTAAAACACTTCAATTCAGCCTTGTTGGTTAAATGTGCTATGCAAATAAACTTGACTTCAAACTCAGCTTATGCACTACTTTTGTAAGCCTAGCACATAAAATTCCATGATGTAAAAACAAAAATGGTAACAAGTTTGACAGCGTGGTATAGTTTACAACCAAAACATGTCTTCTTGTCTGCTTTTCAAGTCAAAACGAGACTTAAAAACATTCAAAGAAAAGCATAGCAGAGGCTTTGTTCATGTCTCTGTAGGAAGAGACATGAACAATGGAGTAGTTTGTAGATGGAACATGTACTTCATCTGTAAATGCATTTTATTTGTGTCAGTTTCAGGTACAGTTGCCATTTTCTCCAATCTTTTTTACATATAATACAAGCTTGAAAAATAGACAAAAAAATTTAAAAAGATGATAACAATAACAATAATAATAATAATAAAACCCCTTTATTTTCTTCTTTTCACTAAGTAAATGTGATCTTCCTACCACATCATTTTGGCCAACTTGGTCAACCAATTACTACTCTGTTGTTATGTAAGTACAAATATTAGCTGTTGAATAAAATAATGACGATGAATGTCCAAAAAACCCCCACACACATCTCCAACATTTTATGTCAAGCTCAGTGCTTTTCTTGGGAAAAGTCTGTGAAATTTAATTCATTTGGACATTCTGACCTCTCAGTCTTGGTTGGACACTCAGGTCAGTAGGCCCTCCGGAGCTCATAGGGGGACCAGGGGCTCACCCCGTCCTCCTTGGCCCACGAAGAGTGGGCCTCGGTGCCAGCTGGGAGGCTGCTGTGACCCTCCGCCATGTCCTCCGTCACCATCTTGGACACCAGGTCACTGACGGGGCTGCTCATGTACGGGGGGCAGGGAAAGGAGGATGTTACAGAATAGGTGCCACCAGAAGTCAAAGGGTGGTAGTGGACGTCCTCCAATGAATGCAGGGTGTACGGCTGGCTGCCCGAGACAGGGCCCATGGAGGAGCCGCGACTGGGAGCGCGGTACTGGGATGGGCTCCCGGAGGGTTCCGGGCTGGCAATTGAGGGTGGGACGCTGACAGAACCCAGGCTGTCTGGACAGAGGCCCTCCACCTGGGACACTGGCTCAGGTCCCGACTGGTCCCATGAGTCACGCTAAAGCAGGAAAACATGAACAAAGAGGAAGAACGTTTCAGTTATTCATTTCCTCATCAGATAGGATCCTGATCTTCAGCCATCACAAAAGGTCTTCTGTCACGGCATCATCTATTTTGTGATAGCTTCTTTTTTTTCACAGCATCTACTTTTACAGAACATTGTATGTTTTCCCAAAACACATTTTAGCACTTTTAAAAAGAGGGCTACATTCATGCTGCATTTGATATCGTCTGATATTATAACTTTCATTACAGCGTCCATGTAACATGATACAAGTTGATCTGCATAGAGTACAGGTCTTTAGGAATTTCAAAGAGGCATCTGAGTTTGCAGAAGCATTTTGGCATGGCTAACTACATAAAATTTTCACCTATAGCTTTTCTCCAGGGTAACTAGGCTGCATGTAGCAACCACAGTTACGTGTTCTGTCATTATCAGCATCAGATTTGGCTGACCAATATACTTCTCAGATCAGAGAGCAGAGACACTTAATGTCTCTGCTCTCTGATCTCAAATGCATTTTTCAAAGTGTGATTGAGTCATCCTTGTCAAAGTGATTACAGGTGCTTTCACATCACCACGGTTTAGTCTGCTTTAATCAAACAGTCTGGTTGTTTTGAGAAGGATGTGAATGTGCAACTGAGACCAAAAAAGTGAACTCTGGTCCGCCTACAAACACGTCTCGTTTTAGTTGGAAGTGAATTCTGATGTGGTTCGAATGCATATGTCAACGGCAAGCAAACCAGAGACCACCCCAAAAGCAAGCAGAAAACCTATCCAAGACATTCTGGCATAATGCAACCAAAACAAACATGAGTCTAGCACTAGACTCATCAAAGACAAAATATAAATCGTCCAACCACTATTTTATTTATATTTGATGAAGAAGAAAGTTGTGGTCAGTGTCTTCAGAGGGTTTTTATTTTGCTTCTTTAAGTGTTTTCATTCAGTGCTTCTTGGTGCAAAGCCACCACAGGTGAGGGGGTGAACAGTGGCCTGTCTGACACTCCAGTGTGAAACCAAACCACTGCTACATTGGTGCATTGATTTAATCCACAACCCCCTCACCTCACAGTAATGATGTGTAAACACATGTAAATCCCAAAACCTGTAATGATGTTAAAGGGGCCAAACCATATCTCCCCTATAACAGTTGGATGCCAACTGTTATATCGTGAGCAGCTGCAGACCAGCTGCTCACAACCTCTGAATTTGGAGTTTGTGAGGAAGCTCCAACTTTCCGAGTCAGAATTCAAATATTCCAATTTCTGATTGAAAATATAAAGCTTTTCAGCCTTTAAATGGAACTGACAGTTCCATTTACAAGGAGCATTTCCACAACGGGAAACTTTTCCAGGAACAAGTCTAGTTTTCTGGGGCTAATTATTATTATCTTACGCAACTCTTCTATATTTACCAGCGTAGAAACACCCTGGTCGATATCCCTCTGTACTACCTGCAGAGATAATACTGTTCCTTTTCCAGCAGCATTGTGCTGTAAATGGAGCATTTTGAATGAGATGAATAGTTTCAACATCATGCTTTAAGGTTACCTTAAATGCTACATTCAGTAAATGTGACTATCACTAGCATGTGGATTGTACTATTAGAATGTGTTGGAGCACAACCATGAAGCCTATGTTTTTTTTTTGTATTCTTTCCTCAGGTTAAAAGACATTGAGTAGCCAAGGAATACTGAGGCCTTCATTTTGAAAATTTCTATAAGCTTGATTTTAAAAAACCACAGAAATCATGCGTTACAGTAGTTTTGTTATACAAATTTTATAAGGGCCAAATATGCAACTGCTGTTGTATAAAACATGAATGGTTTTGTTTTGTAGGGTATGTGTGGGCCTTATTTTGAAAGTCCAGTGTGGTTCAAAGTGAGCAATGACAATCATGGAATCTTTGTTTTGAGCCAATATCCCACTAATTTTTTATCGCCTTAATATGGTGATAGTAAATATGGTAATAATTAATATGGTTCTTAATAAAATGACTTTTTGTCATATTTAAAAAAAAATAAAAGAAATAAATCGCAGCCTGGCTCTAATATTCAAAATGCAAATAAATAAAAGCTGTAAAACACAAGATTTGACCAAAGGGACAATGAGGCTTTTACTTTGAAATTTTCAGTAAGCTTAATTTTACATGACCACACCAATCCCATGTGTAACAGTGGTTGTGAAATTATACTAATTTTCTAAAGCCCAAATCACCAAATAGCTGTTGTGTAAAATCTTTTATTTTGTAGGGTGTGTGAACCAGCAGCAGGTTTCCCAGATAACTTTAGCAGGGAACACTTTTAAAGATCCAAACTGAAAACACTTTCCATCTAGGACCTTCACTAATACATTTTTCCAATACTTCTCTCTTGCTGCTTACAGGACAGTGCTTGTATCCATTCCAGGTGAGAAAGTGGGTGTAGACATGTGCAGATAATAAATCTCCAACAGTCACCACACAGTGTTGTATTATGTTGAATATCCTGTTGCTAGGGAAGAGAGGGAAGTACCTGCCACCAAAACCAGAAAATTACCATTGATGTGTGATTGAAAATGATGTGACGAGTAACAACTGAGGGACAGAACATTAAAAATGAAAGCTTTTGTCTTAATCCGCGCATCTGTTCTCTGCAGTGGAATTGTAAAAAAAAAGGAAATAAAAACTCTGTATTTGATTTTTTTCAATCATTCCATTATTCCATGTAACATGCCCATATGTTAAAATAATTTACCTTCATATTACATTAATCAGTTTTGTGATAAAAGATTATCATAAAAGCGAGTTAATTTTATGTCTACAATGTTAGCATGTTCAACAGATTCTCAGAGCTGTTTGTCCTAGATTAAATTAGTGGAGCAAATTCAAAATCGGTTCTTTATTAAATATTTTATCCAAGAAATGTCTTCATATTTTGTCATGCTGCAACAACAACATACTTTTATTGAGATCAACAAAAAGCAACGTTGAGCTCAAGGGGAAGGAAGTGTCTAGAAGCTGAAAAGTGTGGAAGCCTTTCTGTCAAACTATGTTTAGTTTTAGGTGTAAAAGTACTCTGCCTCAAAAATTTAACATTAATGCAAGCAAAGCAGTCTGAGTATCACAGGACTTGAGCCTTTTGAGTCGATTGTTTCCTATTTTGGTGTGGAATTCAAATTTTTTCAAGCAAAAGTGGTTGAATGCTTTTGGTCTACAGCTGTCATGATCTAATTCAATGGAAAGTAAAATAAAAGTGGTGAGCAACACATAAATGCTTTTGTGTTTGTGATTTTAGGAGAATTTTTGTAAAAAAAAAAAAAAAAAAAAAAAAAAGAAAATTCAAGAAGTGTGAAGCATCACACGCCTTCGATGGGAGCCACAGTTGTACCATTCTCGAATTGAGGCTCTATGAATGGAAAAAAAATTGTGGGTGCATAAGAAAATTAAAACCATGTAGTGTTTTGTTTCCACTTCATAATTATATACAAATATGTATCACCTTGTGAGCAAAAGTTCAAGGGATATAAAAACTTTGCAAAGTGCTCAGAATCCTACCAGAAATAAATGCGGTGAATCTCCGTTGAAAGTTGGCAGCAGGGAGGAAATGGTTGACGAGGGCAGGAAGGAGCTGCCTGAGCCAGAGAAGGTGGCTGCACTACGGTAGTCACCAAAGGTTTCTGGGTAGTAGCTGTCGATGAGAGAGGAGTAGCTGCTCATAGAGGAGGGTTGTGTGGAAGAATAGACATCGGAAGGAAACTGTTTGGAAGATGTGCAAAAGTCTGCATCAGATATGAAGGGACGCCTCATGCTGTAGTAGCTGGGCAGCATGTGTGGTCCTGCAGGAGGGTAAGAAAACATTTGTCATATGATATTCAAAAATAATGTGCTGGGATAGTTGGAGGCAAAAATTTGGGTCCAGTAAAAATTATTGTTGAACAGCTGTGCTACTTTGAGACATACCTGGCATCTGGACAAACGATGGTGGAGTAGTCGATCCTCCCTGTGAGGAAGAAGTAGCGCTTTAATTCAGGGTTTCCCCAAGTTTATTATAAACAAGGCTTTACGTGCCACCCCACCCCCAAGCTAAACTTTATTTATTTATTTTAAAAAGGATTTTTAATATACTAGCAACAGTGACTGTAAAGACAGAGTAAGCTTGGTTTATAGTTGAATGAACTGGAAGTGAGAGGGTCAGCACGCATTGTTGGCTTCACATCAGTGTTTTTTTATTATGCCTGTTCCTGTTCATCAGATTTTTGAAATTATTAATGTTCTTAACATAAAAGTAGTAGTACTTTGGGCCTCTGGTGGGCTGCCCTAGCACCCCTACCAAAGAGCTTCTCAGGTTTTCTGGAGGAAACCCTCCAGTATTTGAACTATGCATTCAAATCTGAAACAATCCATTTTTTTCACAATTATCTAAAAAACTAATTATTTTTAAATAATTAGTTTTTCAATAGCTTCCCTCAAGATGAAAACTTTTGAATTTTGGTTGAAATCATATGATTTTATCATTGAATCCTTTGAGCAGAGAGGAACAAAAACAGTGCAGCACGGAAATGCAAGTCACACTGGTGGATTTCATCTCTGCTTAATGTATAGTTTACAGCTCTTTAGTTATTGCAGTTTCTGATTTTCAAATAACCATGCAGCTATAATCCACTTGACCTACTCCTCAAGAGGAGCCAGAAAGGAGAGGAAATGATACTGTGGAGATTATGTCATTTCCAGAGGTGGCAGTAATATGACCGTGCCCCTGGATGACAAGAGGATTGTGGATCAGATCTGCCTGACAACTGACTTCTCACCAAAACAATATGTTGGTGTGGTAATGTTACTTGAGTTATTCCCCTGTGGGAAAAATAGTCTACTTCTATTCTAAAACTCTGTTATTAATTGAAATGTTTCTTAAATTGCTTTGTGATTTCAGTAAAAAAAAAAAAAAAAGAACTGCATTGAACTGAAAAACGTTATGTAGAGAATAACATATATATATATATATATATATATATATATATATATATATATATATATATATATATATATATATATATATATATATATATGTGTGTGTACTTTCTGGGAGGCTTCCTGGGCAAACGATTATGGGTCTTACATCCGGCGCCCACCGGAAGTAGCAATGTTTCACTATAATTTGTAGGGTTTTTTGCTAATCTAAAGACATGATAGAAGTTACATCTCTCTTTTCAGTTATTGTGCAATGTTTAGTAAAACTTGTTCACAGACACACCTTTCAGAGAGCTGCTCAGCACAGAGGATTGTAATTAAGAGTTTAATCACGGGGAGCGACAGGAACACGATCATTACCTTTTGTAACGGAATGACAGTGAGTTAGCATCGCTGCTAGCAGCTCGTTTCTCTGAAGAAATGACAGTAATAAAGAGAAAAGCAGAGAAGCTGGTCAGAGATCTGAACTGCCCTTCTGCGCCAACAGTATAAAACACACCATATTACCTTGGTGTGATGTGAATTGGAACAAAAAGAGTCTGCAGCACGGAAATGCAAGTCAAACTGGTGGATTTCATCTCTGCTTAATGTATAGTTTACAGCTCTTTAGTTATTGCAGTTTTGTTTGAATTTAAAAAATAATAAAGTTTATGATGTGAATCTTTATTATTGTGTTTAGGCCAGTAATAAATTTTTCTAAGGCAAAATAAAATATTTGGGTTTATTTAATCCAACACAACCAGAACCTCAAGGTTCTCCATTGCAAATCAGAGGAGAAATGACTGCAGCTGCTGCCAAAATCTCCCCACTGGACTAGAACCGAACCGAATCACACATTGAAAAACAATTTTAAATTAGCACAATAGTACACAGGCTGACCTTTACGTTAAGACAAACTTAGATAAAGATCCAAAATAAAACAACTGCTCACTCTCTGAACTTACATAAATTCTATAGGGACGATTCTACAGAAAGAGAGACCTAGACTCCTTAACTGATCTATAGACATGAAGTTTGTCTGACAGGCAATTAACAAATTCCTAGTGTGGTTCAAAAGTTCACTAGGATCTTAAAACTTTTTCTGAATAATTTTATCCATACTAGAATTAAATATATTTCTTTAAGCATGTTTTGAATTAGTTAGTTTTAGATCCAAACTTATAGTTAGTTTTTAGCATTAGATTTTGTTTCAGTAAAACACAAACATGTTCTAGTTCAATCACTGAGGAGAAAACCAAAACAGGCACAGGTCGTAAATATTCTGTGCTTGCTTTCTTTCTTTCAACTCGTGCAATTATTTCTGTTTTGTCACGTCTTGGACTTTTGATAATCTGGGTGAGATGCTTATTGTAACATTCCTTGTGCATTGATTTTCTCTGGATAAAACTCTAGATATCTGAATTCTGTTGTTGTATGATTGCTCTTTCTCACTGAGCATTTTGAGGCTCAAGAATCCAAGACAAAGGAGGAAAATTAACGAGCTAAATCAAGTTATTACTCTTTAAATTCAACTGGCCATTGGAAAGTATCTGCCCTTACAGAGCTGAGGTAACTGTTGTGCTGACACTAATAATCAGACTAAGTTTAGTTTGTGACTGCAGCACCAGGTGTGTTGTGAACGTCCGAAACAAAAAAGGCAGAGTTTCTGTAGTAAGTGATAGTTTTCATCATCTACTGAGATAAAGACACAAAAAGAATTTGGCTAAAACTTCTGAACTTGAAGAGAGAACCCAAAATGCTTTATGTGTGCTCATTTCATTGTGTGGACAAAAGAAAGATAAAATTTCAGTATGTTTACAACACACGAAGATAGTATATTTCAAGCAAAAGAAACCAATAAAAGAAAAATTTAATTCAGACGTGTTTTGATAGGGCCAACATTTAAATGCAAGAGCTCGATCTTCTTGTACATTATATTTTGTCAAGTCCATGGAAATGCAGAGTTTGCTTAATGTGGACTTGAGCTCCTGGATCATGTTGACGCCACGTTGACCAGAAATTGGGCTTGGGCTTTGTTCGGACCAGGAGTTCACATTTCTTCTTTTCTATTATTAATATTATAACAAACGAGAGTGATTGTTAGACTTTGTGTTGGTATATTTCTCCCATAAATAGTTAAAAGTACAGAAAACCCCCTTAACTGCATTAAATCATTTTTTATGTTATTGTAGTCCATAGGCAACTGAGTCAGTGAAGTGGCTAAATATGCTAATGCAGGTTGTTTGCAGCCACTTCTTCAAGTCGCCATCCCCCCACGCAATAGCTGCAGGGAGGAGTAAAACAATCCTGCCACATGTAAGCTGTGATAGCTGGTGTTTCTGCATATTTCATAGCCTAAAACCTCTGTGGAAAGTCGGTTAGTGAGTTGCTAACAGGAAATAAATGGTGGTTCCAGTTTGCAGTAGAAGTTGTGCCCATAAATTACACAAAGCCAGGCGGTAAGGAATAAGGTAGATACCCAGATATTTTTTTCAATGCAGGCTTGACAGTAGAAAAAATAGTTACAACTAAAATTGAAAAAGATTGAAGTATGTCTTCTTACATTTACTATTTTTTTTCTTCACATTTTCGAAGCAAAAAGGACCTACCATTTGTACAGTTTCTATTTCTTGGTAGTCCCACTTGTGCAGAGCTAAGGACATGCAGACAGTGCAGACACTCTGGCCGCTTGCATAGGACAAAAATGACTGAGCCTCTTGTTTTGCATAGTGCTAACATGAAAGAGTTGATATTAAGCCCATGTTGGCTAGGGCACACGCA